>NC_056739.1:633634982-633764191 GCF_019279795.1 Protopterus annectens | reverse complement strand
ACTTTTTTTACCATCGCTCTTATCTTGATTAGGAAATAAAACGGTTTAGAGCAGTGAGGGAACTGATGGATGCAGTACAGTGCCGGTATTGCTGATAAGTTATGAAGGAGGCGATCTGTACAGAACTTTACAGTACTGATTCTGCAGTTAGTCCTGTATTTAACTCTTTTTCTTTTTTATCATTAATTACAAACGTTTTTAACACAGTCACGATAACTTGTATACACACACACATATCACAGAAAGACGAACAAAGTAATTCAGTTATGACATTTTTGGAGTGTGCCTACATCGGAACCAATGCCACATTGTATCCGTTTTCCATAGGGAATGAAAACAATTTGGGAAAGTTCAAGCATGGTCAAATTTAAAGACCGGAGGGCAGAGAAGGGGGTGTGACTGATTACATCACACAGTGGGTGGTCTTACTTGGCAGACTGAGAGCGGGACGCTCTGAAAGTAAAAACAGGGTATTTACACAAAAAAACAGCAGAAGAGTGCAGATTCAGTGACATGGGCTCCCAGTACCTTACTTAAGGTACACATTGGTGACAAAAAAATAAAAAGTGTTCTGAAAGCTGCAACATTGACACTCTCCCTTTAAGGAAAATGTTCCCTACTCTTATGGTTGGAAAACTACATTTCCTTGGTACTAGGTTACATTGTCTTTCACTCTCTCTCTCTCTAGGTATATATATATATATATATATATATATATATATATATATATATATATATATATATACACACACACACACACATACATACCTTATAAGGATTTAACAGCATTTACACACATACATACCTTATAAGGATTTAACAGCATTGCTGTCTTGTTGATTAAAAATACACTTCTTAAAACATATTTTTCCCTTGGCTACTCTGTATTGTGCAATTACAACACATTGATTTATTTGGAGTTTTTCTTGCAAGCAACTAATTCAGTTAGGTCAGACACAGATAAGAACTAGTGAGGATTACGCGGTGGTACAGCGGTAGCGTTGTTACCTCACAACAAGAGGTTCTCCCGTTCAATTCACTGCTTGGCTTGGTAGTGCCTTCTGTGTGGAGTCTGCATGTCCTCCCTGCAGTTGGATGGGCGTTTGAAAGACATGTGTGCGTAAATGGGCGTGCCTTCGTTGAAGGTTGGGCGTCGAGCTGGCACCTCGGCGTTTCGTAAAAAAAATCTACTGCCAATCATTAGCGGACTGGAGTTCCGCTGTGGCAACCCCTTATCGGGAAAAAGCCGAAAGACAAACAACAACAGATAAGCATTAGTGAAATGCATTGGTTGCATTAAACAGTGGCATTTGCCATAATATAGTTACAGTACAATTATCTGTAGTAATGAGGACATGTATTTTGTATTATGAACCTGAAACCAAAATTGCTGCCATTTTCTTTCTCACTAGTAATGGTTCTCACACTTTTTTTTTTCTGATTGCTACAATGCTAAACTCTGCTTCCTGCAATAATTTTAAAATGTTGCATGTTGCTTTCTTATCACCATAAAACACAAAGCAGAATGTCCCTGCTCCATTTGGAAAAACGTTTCCCATTACCTTTTCACCATCTACTGTGGAAGCATAAGAAAGGAAGTAAACATTACAACAAAGGTTTCTAGTAGTTCAGTATCTTTCCTCTAAACTTTACATATTGCTTTATGCATCCCTTTCAGAACATTATGAATATCTGTGTGCTGCTGTTAATGATGTTCTCACAGCTCACAGTTTGTGTCCTGCATTTGCTAGTCTTAGCACATACTATACAGTGCAGTGAAGTGTCAGCTGGCTGTGTGCCAGTTACAGTTGGTGTAGCATGTTTCCCACTGTTCATTGTACTAGACACAAGGGAAGTAGTGCAGCTGACATGATTTTGCTTGACCTAGTAACATTGATTTTTTGGTGCATCTTTGAGACATTTTACACTAGTGAGGTGCTGTTTTTATACAATTCAATTTGTGTGCTTCCAGTGAAACTTAAAAGGTAGTGATAATAAATCTGCTCCCGTCAACTATGCCCTAGCTGCAGTCTCTGTTGTTTGAAAGCAATCTGTTTACACATTTATTTTCTAGTTGAGTTTACTTCCTTTGTTAGAAATTAGACATTATAATTTATTAATATAGTGATATGGTAATGTACTATATCGCAGTACATTGGCATTCAGGGATAAAGTCCTGGCACCAAGTATCTTGATCTGACCAAGGCCATCTACACCATTCCATATGCTAGCATCATACAGAAGATAAATGCTTTAAAAGTCAGTCCATATGTGATAAGATGGATTGTAACCTAGGTCTAAGACAGAACCCATACAATGAGAGTTGTAAGTGTCTCATCAGAAAGTATGAAAGTGACCAGTGAGCATTTCCCAGGTCTGTCTGCTGAGACCCCTCCTTTTCGGCATTTACTTTTTAAATTTACTTTTTAAGTGGGCATGCATTTATTAAATCTCCATGTAGAGAGCCAAGACCTCTGGATAACAAAGTCTATAGAAGATTGTAAAATGGAAATTAAGTCACCCAAATCTTGCAGGATGAACTCTCCTTAGTAAATAAACTCTTGGCATAGTAAAAATGAGCTCAAAGTAAATGCTGAAAAGTATAGTATAATGACTTTTGGTAGACACCTATTCTCATCATATTATATAGACACTAGGAACTTGCCTTGGTAACATGCTCTATTCTGACCATCATTTGCCAATAGCTGTCAGGAAATTATTTCATTTAACACATCTGATTCCAAAAGGAATACCATCAAGACCTAAAGAGGGAATTACTCCCTCATATTCAGCATTGATCAGACCATTTATTGAGTGCAACTTCCTATTTGGTATGTAACTCATTAAACATATAAAACAATTAGAAAGACCCCAAAGGTTCCTAATGAAAAAGGTCACGTGCCGAAAGCCCGCAAGCTACCAAAAGAGGCTATGGACTTTTTAAGGGATGTCTCTGTCATACTTATTCTGTCATTACAGACTTGGTTGTCTTGGATCCTCTTTTACCTGCAAAAGCAGAATATCTCCACTAATACTAGAACCAGTGATCTAAATTTTCAGCAGATAAATGAGACATGAGGATGGACAGGTTTATAACCCAGCATTTCCCAAACCAGTGGAACAAATTTCCCAAATATGTTAATTATAAACTAGATGAATGGATAGGCATCCACAGATTCACTTTGGGATTGATTAGTATGGTCCTACTGAAGAAAGGAGGTGTGGCATGAGGGAGAGTACTGGCAAGACATGATTGGTGACGGAATATCTATGAAATCTAAGAAATATATGACTATGACCCAAGTTGTTGGAATTTGATTAGTGTTTCCATACCTCTCAAAGTTGGCAGGGGGATGGGAGGAGTGACGCAGCTCTGCCAACTTGCTGTTTTACAGGGAGAGAGTGAAGGTGAGCACTTGAGTGCTCTGCCCTATGGTAGAGTCCACTGAGTAGACCAAGAGAACACATGATAGTCCTGATTTTAAGGGAGGGAGGGCATTCTTGAGAGGTTGTGTCACATGTGGAAGTGATGTTGCCCATTTCTGCCAAATCCTAGGGCAACTTACTGGGCGTAAGCAATGGGGTTAGGGACTGAACATACTTATGTCAGTGTACAGGATCCATGGGGACATCCACAACTGTTAGCAGTACAAAAGTATCAAACTCCTGTTCCATTACATGAAAGTTCTGGAGAGCGTGATTGATAAATGGATACACAGAGCAGAAGAAATTAAGATGAGCAGTTCAGATTCAGATCAGGATACAGCACAACTGACCCAAATGTTTGCAGTAAAATAGATAGCTGAGAAGAAGCTAGAAAAAGTCTCAAGAAAGTTGATTTGTGCAGTCCTGGGGTGGTCTGAAGTCCCAGAAGAATTGGTAGAATTAGTGCAAGCTATGTACAAGGACCCAGTGATGAACAGTGTTCAATCTCACAGAGGGGTTCCCAGTGGGATTGGGTTTGTACCCGGGTTCAGCTCTGAGCCCACTGCTGTTCATACTGGTGATGGACTACATTAGCAAACGGGTCGAAGGGGACAGATCAACAAAGTTACTGTATGCAGAATATGTGGCATTACTGGCATATTCTGAGCAAGAACTTCAGCAAAGGATGGTTAATAGAATGCAAAACTGAAGACACATGGGATGTAACTAAACACAGTGGCAATGGCAGCAAATTGGGGAAAATCAGAAGAAGCTGAGAATTGAGATAGAAGGGAAGATAGTGGAACAGGTTAACAGCTTCAAGTATCTGGGAGGGATGGTCGAGGCGAACTGAAGTCTGAATGAAGTCAAAGCTAGAATCAGAGAGGCTGCAGCCAACTGGCATAGAGTGTCAGGTGTAGTGTATAACAGAAGAATACCAAAGAAGTTGAAAAGTAAGGTATACAAAACAGTGGTGCAACCAGTACTACTGTATGGTACAGAACCCTGGGCAGTAAAGGCAGAGCAGTTCAGGAAGCAAGAGGTGATGGAAATGAAGTGCCTGAGTTTAGTGGTAGGATGCACACTGTGGGACAGACAAAAAAATGTGGACATAAGAGCAGAAACCAAAGTAGCTCCAATTAGAGAAAAGATGAAAGTGGTTTGGGCACATGTGCAGAAAAGCAGATTACAACCTGGTGAGGAAGATTTGGGACACACAGGAAGAAGGCAAGAGGAAAAGAAAGACCTCCAGGAAAGAGGTGGATGGATTGTGTGAGAGAAGATCTGCGACAGTCAGGCATGAGTGTTGAAGAAGGCAGTAGTATGGCACTGAATTGAGAAAGATGACAACAGTTAACATGACACTCCAACCTCATGTAGAAAATGGGACAAAGTGTGTTGATGATGATGATGTTTGCATAGATAATTGTATACCCCATGCAGACTCCAAAGAATGTCTCTCAGGTAGATGGCAAATGTTGGAGGTGAGATAGGGAAGAAAGAGATGTCTGGGAAGATATATTTTGGATGTGTAGTGAGCTGGCAGACATAAAAAAATCCCTACATAATACTGCATAAGAATACTGGTTGAGCAAATGAGTGTAACTAAGGGAATTATTTGTTTTTGAACTGGGATACAGGATCTGAATTGCCTAGATATAGTAAGACCTTGAAAAAAAATCCTTGAACACACACTAAAGGATCTAAGCCTCTAGCACACAAGGCAGCACCTACACCATAGATACACACACACACACACTGTAAATCTGCACGGCTCGCCCAAGAGTCAACAGGAAAGCAGACCTAATCTCATAAAGGGGAAATGTTTTAGTTATAGGTGACTGGTGTAGTTAGGCATTCAGACTGGACAAGAACAGAGTGACTGCAAGTTTTGTCTGCTGCCAGTATCTGTGATGACACAAGGGCACTAAGGGCCTTTATACCAGACAAATATGAATACATATTGGTTTTATTGGTTTAAATAAATTTGGTGACCTGGCCTTTGTTGTTTGATATTTTTATTTTATTTTTTATTTTTGTTCTTTGTGTAAATATGAATACAACGTTGTTGTTGCCCATGAGACACTCCATCAAGACCCAAGAGTGACATGCAGAGAAACATGATGGCAACTTACTGTGCATGTATTAGTGACAAGAAACGCACTTGTCTTGATTAGCATTTTACCTTCACCTAGGTACTAAGAGAAGATAAACAATTGGCTAAGTAGTTGGTGTCATTCTAAGGGGACCCAGTATGTGTCGGCCTGAGATGAGATGATAGATAAGCCATCCCTGGCAAAACAGGACGTCCTACACCTCTCATACCAGTGTAGATCAATGCATGTATGTCTCTTTAAGAAGCTATCCAAGGGCTTGCACAAGTTTGTAAATACTGAGCACTTGTGAGCCTGACTATCATTTTGTAGTACGCTGTTGAGATGTAAGCATGACTACAGGTAAGGTCTGTCTGTTAATCAGTTTGTTTTTTATTTGATGATGCTGCTGCTGCTGCTATCGCTATCCATCCTGATGTGTTTGTGTAATAAAGCATCTAAACAAACTACCCCACTTGCTTATCATCTGTGTTGGAGGGATGAGTGACATGGTGTCAGAAGAAGCATGGTTGAAATGACTTGTGGCCGGAAAGAGCTCCAGTTTCTCCACTTTGAATTCAAGAAGCATCTAGTTAATTTTGGAGATATAAACAGAGGTGGACCATCCCTACTGCACATATAATTCGCAAAATAGGTCAGAAACTAATTTCAGATGTTAAAACTTGCTCAAACTATTTCTTATTCGCAAAATATGAAACTAAGTATACAGAATGTTCTAAACGATATTTAAATAAGTTAAATGTCTGATATTGATATTCAAATTACTATGGAAAATGTTTGAAATAAAATCTTAATTATGTAAAACAAATAAAACAAAAGAAAACTGCATTTTTCACTAAGCACATATTTTTCATATTAATTAAGGTTATCTGAGTTAACAGAAGTATATGAACTGTTCGCATGTGTGTGCAGTGTTACAGTAAAGTTATTTCGCAAATACAGCTATTTCAGAGCATATTTCACAAGTACAGTTTTTCAAAGAGTTTATTGTGTATTTGAGTGTTACTGCAAGTTGCAGAGAGGCAACTTATTCGTATATAATTACAACGGCCGTATTTTCAGTGTGCTTGCACATACTTTGTTGGCATGGCAGATGGTTTTCGAAAACCAAGTCCACTTGTGTTTTATAATAATAATGCAGAGAACTGGAGAGTGTTTGAGCAAGAGTACAACATTTTCATACAGGTTGCATTTTCTGATAAAAATGACTGTACAAAGGCATTTATTCTACTCTAGCTGGGTCAGAAGCCATTGAAAGGGAACATTTATTTCTGTATGTACCTGCTATCTTTACAGGAGAGGGGGAAACCATCATATTGTTGTACCGGCTGAGTCAAGGGAGGACCCTGAGTTTTTAAAATGTAAATTTAGAGAATTGTGTAACCCCCAGACAAACATTACAATGGAGAGGCACTTATTTTGTACAAGGGATCAAAAGCCTGGTGAAACTTTCGCAGCATATATAACTGACTTGAGAAATAGGGATAAAACGTGCAGATTTGGTGATTTAAGGGATGATAAAGGACAGGCTTGTATGTGGTATTAAAGATGATGCTGTGAGAAAGATTTTGCTTCATGATGATGATTTAACTTTGAATAAAGCCACTGAAGATATGTCAGTATTTTGTACTGTTCGGATAAATGGCAAACCCATAAAGTTCAAAGTTGACACTGGCTCAATGTCTGCAGCAACATTTGCTAGAGTAAGTGCAGGTGAAAGGCTTGATTTGGCAAAGTGTGTGAAGCTTGTTGTTTATGATGGTGAAGAGATTCAGATGGAAGGCTCAGTAATGCTTTCATGTTAACTATGCTAGGAGAAGCTACAACTTATTATTCTCTGTAGTCAAGAGGCACATCCATTCATTATTAGGGCTCAGAGACAGTTTGAAAATGGGACTGTTTTCATTTAACAAAGAAATCCACCATGTTAGCTTAAAAGACCACTATTCTAATTTTGCCCAGTCTATTTTTTCTACCTATGCTGTTCTTTTCGAAGACAAACCAGGAAAGCTTCCAGCTGTGTACTGCATGAAGTTAGACCCAGATATCAGTCGAGTTGTCAGGCCAGCCTGAAAAGTTCCCAGAGCTATGCAGACAAAAGTGAAAGCCAAGCTAGACACAGTGGTGCAACAAGGTGTGATATGTCCAGTTGATAAACTGAGTGGGTATGTTCCATGGTGGTAACTCATAAGAAAAGCTCAGATGACATCCGAATATGTATTGATCCATGAGATATGAATAGGGCGTTAAAAAGACCTCATCATCAAATGGGTAAAGTTGAAAAAGTTGCAGCTCTTTTAAAAAATGCCACTGTTCTGTTTTTTTTTTTTTTCATCTTAGATGCAGAGTTCATTTTGGCAAATTTTGCTTGACAAGAAATCCTCATTGCTAACTACTTTCAGTACTCCGTTTACAGATTTCTGAGAATGCCTTTTGAGATACATTCTGCAAGTGAAGTCTTTCAATGTGCAATGGAGCAAATGTTTTCTGGGTATCCTTGTGTTATACTCAGGAGCAGACTCTACCAAAAGAAAGGCAAGAGGATTAGTGTTTTGGCCTTCTGTGTCACAAGATATTGAGAGAGTACTTTCATCTTGTTCAGTATGTAACTGAATAGCATGAGAATGAGTGGTCACAAGCCACATCAACAGGAAGAACCACTTCAGCTGAACCAGATTCCTGAACTACCTTGGTTGACAGTAGCTACAGACATTTTCAAGTGGAGTGGTCAACATTACTTAGTGTTAGTATACTCTTATTCCAATTTGTTTCGAGACTGACCTACTTCCCAATCTAGCATCCAGTGCTGTCATTACTATGATGATGTGTCATTTTGCAGTTCATGGTTATTTCTGACAATGACATGCAGTTTACACGCCAACAGTTCAAAAGATTTTCTGAAGAGTGGGTCTTTACTCATGTCATGAGTAGCCCAGAGTATACACAGTCAAATGATTTGGCAGAATGTGCAGTTCAAAGTGCAAAGCAGTTACTAGAGAAGTCGAAATGAGACAATAGTGATATTTTCCTGAATCTCTTAAATCTTAGAAATATTCCTTGTGATAAACATCTTGGTTCACCTACTTAAAGACTTCTGTCGAGACAAACCAGAACCAGATTACCAATCAGTAGTCAACTGTTGGTTCCATGTGTCAAGAACAACAGGTCAGTGAAAACCAATCTGTTGAATTGTTTAACCCACAAGTCCTACTACAACAAGACCAGCAAATCGCTCAATCCATTATGAGAGGGACAAGTGGTAAGGATGCAAATGTCCAGAGGTTATAATCAGATTGGAGACGTGAAGAATATTTGCCCAGAGCCGAGATGGTACATTGTGTAATCACAAGGAATAAATGTTATGTGGAATTGGAAACATTTGATATCGGTGTCCAAGCCTGTACCACAGCACCTGGCCTGTGAGAAAGACTATCTCAGACTGAGTTGTCCAGTGTTCTATATCCAGAAGAAGTTCCAGAGAGTATTCCCATTCCTGTGATGAATACCGAAGTTCCTGATATGAGTTATTCACCGAAGACTGTCCCTGTTGCTAAACCAAGTCCTGATTGTTATGTTACGAGATCCAGTCACATTTAAGATTGTTCTAGATACACCGCAACTTGGACATGAACATTGTTGGTTTCTAGTGTCTATATCAATGTATGTTTAGCTGCAATGTCATTTTCATTTAAGGCCAATCTTTTTTAAGAGGGAGGATGTAGATCAATGTGTGTATGTTTCTTTAAGAAGCTATCCATGGGCTTGCACAAGTATATAAATACAGAGCATGTGCAAGCCTGACTCTCATTTGTAGTACGCTGTTGAGATGTAAGCATGTCTGTAAATAAGGTCTGTCTGTTAATCAGTTCATTTATATTTGATGCTGCTGCTATCTATCCTGATGTGTTTGTGTAGTAAAGCATCTAATCGAACTACCCCGCCTACTTGTCATCTGTGTTAGAGGGATGGGTGACACCAGAGCTTCTCCATATTGTTATAAGTCTTTGCATTCACCCATAGTTCCCTTTTATGGAAAGTCCCCCTGTTGGACATTCCTTCATAACAAACTCAAATTTCAATTCAGACAGCATCCTGGTGGTACAGCTTGATGCTAGAAGTCTGAATAGAAAGGCCTGAACTCAAGGCCCTCCTGCATCTTGGAACATATTCATATTTGTGTATTTACTGAAACATGGTTTCAGTACACTGACTGTAGACAAACCAGGGTATAGCACCTGTCTTTCTTTCAGACCATTAGGCAATGGGGATGAGGGGTATTTGTAAGAAATACCATCACTTCAAGTCAAATTACTCATGACCTTAATGTGGAGATCCAAATTGCCATTAACAAATCCAGCTAATACTTCATTGCTAGCTACAGATCCCATCAGTGTTTGTCAGTGTCCCCCCCAGAGATCATGTAAATTACCTTAACACCAATGAGGATTAAATATCAAATCAAATGCTTTCTTCTTTGAGGATTTTTATTGCCCACACATTAATTGGCATCTTTAAATCTCTAAAAATAGATATGCTCAGTGTTTCCAGGACTTTAATTCCAATTTGCTTGAGCAAATTGTAAAACTACCTACTGTAGGCTCTGTGTTATGGAACATTTTGAGACAGTTACAAGTCTTTTCAGGATATAAAATTAATGAAGATAAAACAAAGGCTGTAACTGTAAACTGTGAAACCACACATGAATTGGTCCAGCAATATCCATATTTATGGGGACACAAAATTAAGTATTTAGTAGTATGGATTAAAAATGTTATGGTAGATAAGGATATTTGGGAAGAGATTAAACAAAAGATAATACAAAAACTGAGAAACTGGAAGCTCTTGTAGATATGGCCAGCAAAATACAAGTAGTGAAAATGTTTTTAGTCCTTTTAGTTTTATATACAGGTCAGGTATATTTTATCAACCAGAGAAGAAATAGTGGACAATAATTAATAGAGTTGGGTTCAAGGAATTTCTTCTGTGAGGGGTAGAGGGCAAAGGTCAAGTGGGATAAGTTCATCCTTTCAACAGAACAAGATGGTTTAGGATTACGTGATTAGAGAGTATATTTTAGAACTACACAGTTAAGGCTCATATACATAACACAGCAGAAAGCTATAAATCGAAGTAGAAAGGGAATGGTGAAGAATGTGTGAAATTCAAGAAATAAGTAGAGATTGGGATTTTGGATGCATATCCTTAAGGAGAATAATAGCTGTACAAAACATTATAGTCATAAAGTTGCAGAAAATATTCTAAGAATTAAGCCAACACGAAAGGAGATTTTGCAGCTAAGGATGACTGCAGTTAGGAGTAGTGAGAGTGGGCATGAGGGGACTGCTATTTATTGGAGAAAACTGGCAAAAGAGCAAAGGTATTGGGGTAAATAACTGTAGAGGGAAAAAGTAATAGACTAGGAAGAGGCCAAGAAGACATTTGGGCTGCCGGCTAGAGACTGCCTTCCCTATCAAGGATTTATGTCAAAGTATAGTCAAATAGAAATGGCTAGGGGAATCCTACATGAAAGATGTGCTCTGGTAGAATTTTTAGTTGAATATAGAACAAAAGTTGCTGTTAAAAAAGGGATAATTAGTAGGGCATATAAAATATTGCACCATAACTATAGGAATCAGTCATAGATTAGAAAAGATGAGGAAAAGAGATTTGATAAGCAGTTCACAATGAAACAGTGGGAAGATATATGCATGCCTCCCAAGTATGCAACAAAGTCTAGAATATTTAGGACTTTGGAAGTGTTTCCATAGGAATTTATATACTCCAAGCCGACTCCATACATTTTTCCTCATGTAGATGGCAAATGTAGAAGTGTGATGGGGAAGAAAGAGGTAACCGAGAATATTTTTTGGGGTGTATGTAATGAGTTTGCAGATTTTAAACTAAAGAATACTCTTTCAGAAATATTTGTTGAGAAAATGGATGTAACTAAGGAACTTATTTTTTTTTTTGAGCAGGGATCCAGTATGTGATTTGCCTAGACATGGTAAGGTCTTGTTAAGTTTAATTATAGTGGTTTCCCAAAAAGAAATTTCTAGAAAATGGAAATGAAAGTCTAAACCAACTAATTAAATATGGGGGATTCCTCAAGATTGAAGACATATACTTATTATACCTGTTTTTAAGGGAAAGTAGAGTAGGACAAACCCAGACTCATACAGACCCTTAAGTCTACTTTCATGTTGTGGAAAAAAAATGGAGAAGGTAATACTGGATGTTATTGTCAAAACTGGATAGGTTGGGACATGAAACCATATCTCAGCATGCATATGTTGAAAACAGCTCTATTACCACCTGTAACATGATCTTCTATAACAATATAATAACAGCAATGAATTAAAAATTGTGCTGTGATGTAATTTATATAGATTTAACTTCAGCATTTGACAGGGTCACGCACAACACTGATCAATAAATTAGTACAACTAGGTATTGATGTACTCTTGGTAAGATGGATAGCTGTATGGCTTACAAATAGGACATGACAAGTATCATACAGCAACTGGAAAGGCGAAACATCAAGGAGCGAGACGATACTAATTTCATGAACTTTAATCGTACTTTGACTTTGGAATGGGGTCCATTCCCATCATGGTATTAGAAACCCAAAAGACTTGGAGAAATTAAAAACAACTGGAGAGGTGAAATCCTTGGTTACAGTCTGGGCGTCCACAGGGCTCTGTCCTAGGGCCTAATTTGTTTAGATTGCATCTTTCAGACCTAACTTTTTCATCCGAGCTGTTCTACAGTCTATATGCAGATGACCTGAAATTGGGTAAACTGATTACACGTGTTACAGATGAGGCATGTCTGTAAAATACTTTGACTAATTGACCATCTGGGCACAGGACAATAATGTGGTGATAAAATATATCAAACACTAAGCATATGAGATTTGATAGGCATAAATTGAAAGGTGAATATTTAATACAGCACAAAGTGATTGAAACTGTAGACTCATTTTAGGACCTGGGTGTATGGGTAGATTCTGCTATGAGTTTTTCTAATCATATCAACTAGTTGGTTAATGATAGTTATAGAACTATAGATTGTATAAAAAGATATATAAAGTATAGGAATCAAAAATGATTAAGTCTTTGTTTGTTAGTTATATTAGACCCAAACTTGAGTATGTAATAACAATATGGAAACCCTATAAGAAAGCAAGCATGAGTAATCTGGAAAGTGTGCAATGGAAATTGGATATGAAAATTTAAATTATTATGAAAGACTAAAATATCTGAACTTGTACAGTGTCTCTTACAGATATCTAAGAGGAGATCATATTCAGTTATGTATGGCATTTATACAAAAAACACTTGCAAGATGTTGTAATAAATTCCAAAAGGTGGTGAATCGCAAAGAAAAATTCCTTTTATTGACACAAATACAGGCTTAAGTGCTTTCGGCCATGAAAAAGGCCTTCATCAGGAACACCCATAATCCCAATGGCAAACACTTAAGTACCCTTCAGTGACAAAAAATTACTATTCAGTTAACCAATTAATGTATTTTATACAAATAACATAAATAAACTAAAAACACTACTATAAGACACTTATAAAAACTTCAGTTCTACTTGCACTTGTTATATTTTGCTTTTCTATGTAAAACAACTTTATAATTCACCCCACTATTGAGACCAGGTCTGTTATATGCATTGAGCAGAAACTGCCATTTGAGCACTTTGTATTCAAGTTCTCCTCCTTTGTCCCCATTAAAATCAGGAGAAACAGTCTATTACCAAAAACAAAAACTTTGAACACTTGGGACATTCTAATGTATGTTTAAACAATGCATTATTGTAATCTTTCTTTTTTATTCCATAATAATGTGCATAAATTCTCCTTCTCAGTGATCTATTGTTTTTTCCTATGTAGAAGGAATTACATGCCTAGGCACTTTGCCGTGTATACCACAAATTCTGAACTGCATGTAAACTTACCTGGCACTGTAATGGTTTTTTCATAGGTACTTCTACATAATGTCCCTCTGCTATAAATCTGCGCTCTTTGTAGTCTAAACACTTATACATACCCTTAACTCTATCATTACTGGGTGCATGTTTATTTTCTAGAATATCTTTAAAATTCCTAGCCCTTTTGTTAATGTATGTGGGTTTTTCTCCCACTGCAGCCTTAACTTCTTTATTTGCTAGTAAAACCCTCCAATTATTATTAATAATTCCTTTGATAGCTTCACTGTCCACTGTGAAGATTAAGGGCATGGCCACGTGCGTACCCTTTCCTCTCGTTCCCTAGTCTCTTTTCTTGCACCTTCCATTCCTAATAAGTTGCTAACTATCTAACTGGGATATCCCCTGTGCTTGAACCTCTCATGTAATTCTCCCACAAATCTATTTTGCTAGCATTATTTGCAAGTCTCTCTACCCTAATCAGCTGCCCTTTCACTATATTATGTTTGACGTACGTAGGGTGGTGCATGCTGGTGTAATGAAGTAAGCTATTGCTAGCCACATTCTTGTAACTTATAACTGTACTTAATGTCTGTTGTCCTTGTTCCTTAATGACGTCTAAATCTAAATAACTAATCTTAAAAAAAAATTATATTCCAATGAAAATTTAAAAAAACTTGTGCTGTTATTCATTTCTTTATGAAAATCCTTTAAAATACCTTCTGTGCCCCTCCACACAAAAAACAAATCATCACTAAATCTGTAACAACATAAAAGATTGTTGTACCCTGCTGTGTGGGGCAAGAGATTGGTCTCCCAATAAGCCATAACTGAATTGACATAATCAGGTGCCATCCTTGCCCCCATAGCTAACCACCTTGTTTGTAAAAAGAATTAATTTTCAAAGATGGAAAACGTAAGAATGTGTTCTATGCTTTCCAAAATAAACTTAATTTCCCCTACTTCAAATTGCTGACTTTCAACTAACACATAACCTACCCATTCCAACCCTTTTTCATGAGGGATGCAGTTGTACAAGGATTGCACATCTGTTGTAACTAATATGTCATCTTTGTCTATCTCTAAATTTCTTATTTTGTCCAAAAAATGTTTTGAGTCTCTAATAAATGACTTGGTTCCTTGTACCAACCTTAATAGGGCCCTGTCAACAAATTTAGATAGGGGTGTGACGCCTGTGCCCTGGTCTAGCAATCAAGGAGCCTCAGTCCTCACCACTAACACCAGTGAGGGGCATCACATGTAGGAGGAAAGGATAACAAATACACATAGTAAAGTGCAATTTCCCTTAAGAGCACACAGAGATCACAGTCAGTCCATGGCTGGTTGCTCCCCAGGTCCCCAATAAGACTCCCCACAGGCACAGCTATAGGGTCCAGATCTCAGCCTAGTGGACAAGCTAAAACCTCCAGCATGCTCTCTGTCCAACCAGTGCTTTGTGTCCCTGCCCAAGTAGCTGAAACACACACTTAGAGAAGAATTTATACAACCACACAAACACTCCTGGGAAAGGCTGGCACAGGTTCTCCAGCAGTGCCCCTTTTTCCCCAGACTATATACGGCAGTATCAGCTGCCACCACCCACTAATATTTATCAGCTACTCAAAGGCCCTTAAAAGGGTGTCCAATTATTACTGTGCAATATTATTTTCCAACTGGTAAGTTTGACTAGTCAAGGCTTATTCGAGTGATTTGGTATAGGATCACTGTATACATGCAATGTACTCAAGCTTAAATTATCTCTACACAAAACAGCCACAGTTGAAAGGTTTAAAACTATTTAATAATAAATGAGATAAACACAAGACAATACTTTTTATTACACAGTGCTAGTTAGGAGTTCAGAGACCACAGATAAATACTTAAAATAATTCAGTAGTACAGTTCTGACATTACAGAAGAACACAGTCTAATCTTTCTAGTTTCTAGCTATTTCTAAGAGAAAACACAAGTTAACATAAATTTACATATAGAGCAAGACAGTGCTGATGAGTTGGATAGTCAAGACAAAAATGCGCGCTGATTCTCTGTTTTTAAAATCATATTCCACGTTCACATTACATCATTCTTCACACTTCCCTGGGTTCCCAGGCTAACGGAAACTACATTTACATTCTTCATCTTTGGGCAGAAACCAGAGCAATAAAGGACATTTATGCATGCAAATTCTGGCCATTAACTCTAGCCTTAAAACAATAGCAAGAATTCCTTTAGTTAGACTGGAGCCGTGTTTACATCAAAGGATCACAACATGCATTACTTGGTCAGTAGAGTGCACTGTTACATTTCTTTTTTCCAGTTCCACATGTAACACTATTTTTACCATTTAAGACAACAAGCCTGTGGCTTACATTAATATTTACAAATGACAGAATTATCTATAAAATTCTATCTAGCTAGGCTGGCAGCCTTCACACCCCCCCAGGAGAACTCAAGCTAGTTTTTCAAGTGACCCTTGAGAAATGCTGCTTGACAGGGTTAGGTCTGTCTGAGTATCTGCATTGACATTGCTAATCCCACTACGGTGCTGCACAGACATAAATGCTTGCAACCCCAGGCTCCATCTTAGCAACTTGGCATTTTGCTGGCTGGTTCTGTTTGACCATGTTAGGGGGTTGTGATCTGTCATAACAGTGAATTTCCTTTCATACAGATAGGGCTGAAGTTTCTGCAGTGCCCACGCTATGGCTAGACATTCCTTTTCTACAGCTGCATAGCATTCCTCCCTGGGTTGGAGCCTACGACTGAGATAAACACTGGGTGCTCTTCTCCCTCTGAAGAAATCTGGCTAAGTACAGCCCCCACACCCCATGGTTCGAAGCATCCACCTGCACAACAAATTATTTGCTGTAATCTGGACAGGCGGTCCTCCCAAAGCTTCTTTAAGCTTTTGGAATGCCTGCTCACATGCTGGAGTCCACACTACCTTATCTGGCCTGTTCTTCCTTGTCAGGTCTGTGAGGGGGTGGGGGGGCAGCTGTGGTACTATAACTTAGGATGAACTTTCTGTAGTACCCTGCTGTCCATAAAAATGCCCTCGGTTGCTTTTTAGTAACAGGTGCAGGCCATGCCTGAATGGCTTCCACTTTGGCAGGTTCTGGCCTTATCTTACCACTCCCCACTCTGTCCTAAGTAGGAGACCTCTGCCATACCCACCTGACATTTGCTCGGCTTAATGGTCAACCCTGCCCTCTGTAGTCTTCCCAGCACCTCCCTGACATGCTGAAGGTGCTCTGGCCATGAATGGCTGTAGGTAGCAATATCATCTAGGTAAGCAAGGGCAAACCCTCCTGCTCCTGCTAGGATATGATCTACCAGCCTCTGGGGCATTCTTCATCCCAAAGGGCATCTTTGTGAACTCATACAAGCCAAAAGGGGTCACAAAGGCTGACCTCTCTAGCACTGGGAGTCAAGGGCACCTGCCAGTAACCCTTGGTAAGATCAATGGTTGTAAGATACTTAGCCCCACCCAGCTGCTCTAGGGCCTCATCTGTCCTAGACATGGGGTAAGCATCTGACTCTGTGACTATTTAATTTCCTGTAGTCCACACAGAACCTGGTGCTGCCATCCTTCTTTGGCACCAGTACCACTGGGGAGGCCTAGGGACTGTTGGACTCTTGAATCCCCCCCCCAGTTCCAACATCTCCTGTACCTCCTCCCTCAGAGTCTGTTTGACTCTCTTAGGCACTCTATAAGGAGCCTGCCTAATAGGCCTTTGGGATCCTGCATCCACCTGGTGCTGCCCCAGGTGGGTGCACCCTGGTTTCCCAGTGAACATGTCCCCCATTTCCTGCAACACTACTCAGATTTCCCTAACCTGGGTAGGAGATAGCTGCTGGGACATTGCTAACCCTTCCACCGTGCCGTCAGCCTGAGCCTCACTGAGGAGATCATTCTCCAGATCTCCCTCAGACTCCTGCTGCAATCCACTGCAAATGCTCAGCACAAGGGCCTCCCTATCATGGTAAGGTTTCATCATGTTAACATAGTACAATCTGTGCCCCTGCCTTCTGCCTAGCAGTTCCACCATGTAGTTAACATTATTTACCTTTCTTACCACCTTGTAGGGTCCCTTCCAAGCTGCTTGCAGCTTGTTGTGTCTGACAGGAATGAGAACCATTACCTGCTGTCCCACAGCATACTGTCTAGCTTGAGCATTTCTATCATACCACACCTTTTTTCTGTTGTTGGGCTTCTGCTAGGTTCTCCTTTGCCAAGCCCATGAGTCCCCTGAACCTTGTCCTGAGGTTTAGGACGTGTGCCACAACAGACTCCTTGTGAGACTCACACTCACCTTCCTACTCATCTTGAATTAAGTCTAGAGGTCCCCTCACCCTATGCCCATACAGCAACACAAAGGGTGAAAAACCTGTGGATTCCTGGGGAACTTCTCTGTAAGCAAACAGATGGGGCAAATATTTGTCCCACTCCCTCTTAAACTGATCTGCAAATGCCTGTAGCATGGACTTGACTGTAGAGTTTAACCTCTCAACAAAACCATTAGTCTGGGGATGGTAGGGGGTGGTCTTCATGTGCAAGGCCTTCCACAGATAAGCCAACAGGTCTGACATGAAATTAGCACCTCTGTCAGTCAGTATTTCTTTTGGGAAACCTACCCTGCTGAAAATGTCTAACAAAGCATTTTCCACCTTCTCTGCCTCAATGGAAGACAAAGCCACTGCCTCATGGTATCGTGTAGCATAATCCACTACCACTAGGCTATACTTTTTCCCTGTGGAACTTGGGGTACTCAGAGGACCCACAATATCCATAGCTACCCTGTGAAATGGCTCCTCAATCACAGTCAACGGCATCAAAGGAGCTCTCACATTGTCTCCTGCCATGCCTACCTTTTGGCACTGCTCACAGGTCCTGCAGTACCCTGTTACATCTCTGGAAATTCCAGGCCAATAGAAGTTCTGCATAATACGCCTCTCTGTACGTTTTATGCCCATGTGACCTGCAAAGGGAATATCATGGGCTATGGCTAGAAGCGCCAGATGTCTCTTAGGCACTACCAGCTGCTGTACACACTCACCTTCTAGCCCTACCTCTGGGGTCCACTCTCTGTACAGTAACCCTTTGTGCCAGTATACAGATTCCCCCTTCCCTTATGAATCAGGTGCCTCTCTAGCTACCTGCCTCAGGCCTTGCAGTGTAGGGTTTGAGAGCTGAGCGTGTCTCAACTCTGTCCTTGTAACCCTTTCCAGTTCCCCTTCCACAGGAAGTCTGGCATCCTCTGACAGTGGTGCCTCACTGTCAGCCTGGGTACTACTACTACTACTCACCTCTACCTTTGCAGTTACTCTGTCCAAGGGACCATCAGTACCCCAAGCAGCTGCAGCTCACCTCCATCTCACTGCTACAGGGTAGCTCCCTCCCTGAAGTAACCATTTCACCAGTCCTGGTTGTAAGTATGTAGTCTGTCTGGGTCTCCCCCAGGCTATCAGACCAACATGCTTGTCTCCTAGCCTGACTGCGTGTAACTGCATAAGCATATGGTACCTGCCTAATCCAAATCCTTCCCTATCAGGACATATGCAGGATGGTAGTTCTGTACCCCTGTTGTCTTAAGACAGCCTACTATTGGCATTTTGTGTTTCCCACTTACTGGCTCCCTCACCTTTTGTTCCCCACCTTGCCTCCATGGACACCTGTATGCCACATGGCCCCACTGGTTACATTTAACCCTAGCTCCTGGACGTGTACCTGGACTAGTGACTTCCCCTGCTACTGGCAAATTCTGTTGGGAAGTCTGTGCTGCCCACCATGAGTTACTTTAGACCCATGAGTAGTACTGGGGGTCCCTTTCTTGTGCAGGGCTGCCCTGCTTGCCAGGTGTAGGTCTCCCTTTTTCCCCAACTCTTCTGAAGTAGTACATTGTCTGCCAACTAACCAGATCCTCATGTCCTCAGGCAAAGTGCTAAGGACTTGTTCCCTCACTAAAAGGTCTGCCAGCCCTTCAACAGTGGTGACCTGACATCCACTCACCCCACCTATGGAAATAAGTGCTTAATTCAGCAACATATTCACACACACTTTCATCTGCCTTGCGTCTTTGCTCACAAAACTTTTTCCTATACGTTTCAGGTGTTAGCTTAAACAATTCTAACAAGTGATTTTTAACAGCAGTATAATCAAAACATGCAACGTCAGGCATTTTTGACAAAACAGTTACAGCTTTACCATGGAGTAAGGGGATCAAGAACCAGAGCCTTTGGTCAACATCATACTGTTTGCATACCCACTCAAGTATGTGAATGAAACTATCAAAATTATCCCTCTCTTTAAATTGCGGAAGAAATTTACTGATCTTTTGTGCTTCTGAGGTCCACTTGCTCTCTTCCCCATTACTTCCATGACTCTGGCGAAGAGTCAGCATTTACCTCTCATGCCTCCTCTGCCACTCCTTTTCCTTGGCTTCTGTCTCCAAACGTCTGGATTTTGAAACTCAAGTCTCTTTAGCTCTAGATGGATTTTTAAGTCCTCTGCAGAAAGGTTGAGCTGTCCATTCTCCGAGGATATATCTCCACTGCCAGTCTGATTGTCCTCCTGGTTGCTGTTTTCTGATGCAGCTGTAACCAAGGCTGCAGTCAGGTCTGCCTTAGTCAAGTTTCCATGCACCAGTCTCCTAACCTGGCACATCTCCACCAGCTGGCTCCTTGTCAGCTTTCCATACTCCTCTGCTGACATGCTGCCTGCTCACCCTGACTAACTAAGCTAACAAAAGAAATAAAACAGTTGTGATCTGAACTCTGAGTATTCACTGCATCACTGATTTAGAGCACTAAACACCCTCAAAGCTCACTGTACACAAGCTACAGGACTTCACTCTACCCACACCGCTACAAGCCATTTAATATTTGCCAACCAATTAATATGTGGTGTGGATATCCCACCACTGCCAATTAATAAATATGTGATGCCCGTGCCCTGGCCCAGCAATCAAGGAGCCTCAATCCTCACCACTAACACCAGTGAGGGGCATCTCATATAGGAGGAAAGGATAACAAATACACACAGTAAAGTGCAATTTCCCTTAAGAGCACACAGATGTCACAGTCAGTCCGGGGATGGTCGCTCACTTGCTCTCCAGGTCCCCAATAAGACTCCCCACTGGCACAGCTATAGGGTCCAGATCTCAGCCTAGTGGGCAAGCTAAAACCTCCACCCTCTCTGTCCAACCAGTGCTGTGTGTCCCTGCACAAGTAGCTGACACACACACACTTTGAGAAGAGTTTATACAACCACACAGACACTCCTGGGGAAGGCTGGCATCGGTTCTCCAGTTGTGCCCCTTTTTCCCAGACTGTACGGTAGTATCAGCTGCCACCACCCACTAATATTTATCAGCTACTCAAATGCCCTTAAAAGGGTGTGCAATTATTACTGTGCAATATTGTTATCCAATTGATAAGTGTGACTAAACAGTCAAGGCTTATTATAGCGACTTGGTACAGTATCACTATATACATGCAATATACTCTAGAACTTAAATTATCTCTATACAAAACAGCCACTGTTGAAAGGTTTAAAAATATTTAATAATAAATAATAAAAACACAAGACAATACTTTTTTACTCCACAGTGCTAGTCGAGAGTTCAGAGATCACAGACAAATACTTAAAATAATTCAGTAGTACAGTTCTGACATCACAAAAACACTTAGTCTAATCTTTATATTTCTAGTTTTTAGCTATTTCTAAGAGAAAACACAAGTCTAAGATAAACTTTCATATAGAGCAAGACAGTGCTGATGAGTCGGATAGTCAAGACAAAAATGCTTAATGCTCTCTTATTCTCCCTGTTTTTAAAATTACATCCCTGGTTCACATTACATCATTCTTCACACTTCCCTGGTTTCCCAAGCTAACAGAAACTACATTTACATTCTTCACCTATGGGCAGAAACCAGAACAATAAAGGACATTTATGCATGCAAATTCTGGCCATTAACTCTGGCCTTAAAACAATAGCAAGAATTCCTTTAGTTAGACAGACTGGAGCAGTGTTTAGATCAAAGGGTCACAACATGTATTACTTGGTCAGTAGAGTGCACTGTTACATTTTTTTTTCCAGTTCCACATGTAACACTATTTTTACCATTTAAGACAACAAGCCTAGGCTTACATTAATATTTACAAATGACAGAATTATCTATAAAATTCTATCTAGCTAGGCTGGCAGCCTTCACAAGGGTCTCTAACTTGGATGCCCTGGCTCAGCAATTGGTCTGTATGGCGGATTCTGCTCATTTTTATGCACTTTGCGTGTTCCAAAGAAATACCCAACTTTGGGTTTGTTGACCTGAAAAAAAAACAATCTCCGAAATAACCCCTTTATCCAGTTGGTCCACCAACCATGCATCAATATATTTATATGCTTTATTTATTTCCAACTTTGTCACTTTTTTGCATGAATGCACATCCTTTAAAAGCTCATATACACCATTGAAGTAATCAACTGTATTTACCACATAGACCCCCTCCACCCTTGTCTGATTTCATGATTCTGATGGAAGAGTCACTTTTTAAGGCTTCAAAACTTTCTCTTTGCTATCTGATTAAATTGTAATACTTTCCTTTACTTTTTTGTTGCAACAAACTTCTAATTTCTACTTCACAAATATCTTCAAATGCTTTAATAGTAGCATGCAGCAGTAGGTTGAACACACTGCTTACTTTAAAGACACTCTTTACATATTCCTGTTCTTGACCAAATAACAGTTTTAAATTTAACTTGCATGTGAAATCTTTCAGTTCTATAATAGATTTAACTATATCAGACCTCCCTGATGGAATAAACGAAAGACATTTACTTAAAACTTGTTTTTCATGTATTAACTGTTTATTCGACAAATTGAATATTTTAAATGTCTTAGGTTTTACCTGGCTTGCCTGTTCAACTGGCAGTTGTTCCCCAAAGTGGATAAATCCCTGCCTGGTTCGCCGTTTCCACCACCATTGACCAGGTTCTGTCTGCTGGACTGTTTCTGCCTTTCCGCTCTGGTGTTGGTCTTATATGTCGGCTGGCTTCTCCCTGTGGTTGATTTTGCTTTCATCTCTGCTCTTCTATTCTCTTGGAGCGACTGGGAGATAAAAAAAAAAAAAAAAAAAAAACGACCATTTTCCTGCTGCTGCAGTTGATTGTTATCTTGCACTTCACTAACACTGAATGCTTGTCCCACAGACTGTTCAACAGTTACTTGTGATAAAGTATTTCCCCTAAAAGCCTCTTCCACTTCCTGTCTAGCATTTAAGGTGGTACTGCCAGTATTCTCATTATACATAATGCCATCTCTATTGATTTTCTTCTCTTTTTTAAGTTTTAAAAAAGAACTTAACTTTTCTATCTTATATTGCATTTTATTCTTGAAATCTTGAATTTCTCAAACTGGAGCTGCCAAAGTTAATTTGTCCGGTAAACCCTCTATCCATTTGCCCAGTTTCTTTTTTTTCTTCTTCCTGATGTTCCTTAAGAAGCTCTACTAACTTTAAGCCGGTTTCTTCACATACCTGGTTCCATTTATTTAAAAATTTTGAACCAAATATGCCACTTGGTTTGTTGTTGACTTTTAAGCCCTTCAGCACTCTTTGCAGTTCCAAACAAAACTCTCTAAAGATCACTCTACATCCATATCCTATGGATACTCCAGACTTGGCAAGACAGGAAGGAATTGCATTGTCTTATAAACCAAGCAACAGTGGAAACAGCAATAAATGGAGAGAATTGGTCAAAAATATCATGACCGCACCAGTTATCAGTCCAGCAGAAGAGGCAGAAGTCTTTTTGGTTCCAGAGGGCATGCTGAGGGTTTGAGTAAAGACTGGTTATTCAAAGACTTGGAATCATCACTGAATAAGCATCAATGCTTACAATGGGACATTGCCTATTTTAAGTTTTGTTTGGAAGTGCAAAGAGTGCTGAAGGGCTTAAAAGTCAACAGCAAACCAAGTGGCATGTTTGGTTCAAGATTTTTAAATAAATGGAACCAGCTATGTGAAGAAACCGGCTTAAAGTTAGTAGAGCTTCTTAAAGAACATCAGGAAGAAGAAGAAAATAAACTGTGCAAGTGGATAGAAGGTTTACTGGACAAATTAACTTTGGCAGCTCCAGTTCAAGAAATTCAAGATTTCTTGAATAAAATGCAAGATAAGATAGAAAAGTTAAGTTCATTTTTAAAACTTAAAAAAAGAGAAGAAAATCAATAGAGTTTGCATTACATATAATGTGAATACAGGCAGTACCACCTTAAACGCTAGACAGGAAGTGGAAGAGGCATCCAGGGGAAATACCTCATCACAAGTAACTGTTGAACAGTCTGTGGGACAAGCATTCAGTGATAGTGAAGTGCAAGATGATAATCGACAACAGCAG
Organism: Protopterus annectens; assembly: GCF_019279795.1. NCBI lineage: Eukaryota > Metazoa > Chordata > Ceratodontiformes > Protopteridae > Protopterus > Protopterus annectens. Next base: position 633,740,321 of record NC_056739.1, on the reverse strand, counting down.
CAGCAAGGAAATGGTTGTTTTTTTTTTATCTCCCAGACGCTCCAAGAGAATAGAAAAGCAGAGATGCAAGCAAAATAAATCACAGGGAGAAGCCAGCAGACATACAAGACCAACACCAGAGCGGAGAGGCAGAAACAGTCCAGCAGAAAGAACCTGGTCAATGGTGGTGGAAACTGCGAACCAGGCAGGGATTTATCCACTTTTCCAGAGAGGAAACAACCAGCAGTTGAACAGGCAAGCCAGGTAATGCCTAAGATTTTTTAAATATTCAATTTGTCAAATAAACAGTTAACGGTACAGGAAAAACAAGTTTTAAGTAAAGGTTGTTCGTTTATTCCATCAGGGAGGTCTGATATAGTTAAAACTGTTATAGACTTGAAAGACTTCACATGCAAGTTAAATTTAAAACTGTTATTTGGTCAAGAACAGGCATGTGTAAAGAGTGACTTTAAAGTACCAAGTGTGCTCAACCCCACCGCTGCATGCTACTATTAAAGCCTTTGAAGATTTTTGTGAAGTAGAAATTAGAAGTTTGTTGCAACAAAAAAGTAAAGGAAAGTATTACAATTTAACCAAGAAGCAAAGAGAAAGTTTTGTAGCCTTAAAAAGTAATTCATCCATCAGAAGAGCAGACAAGGGGGGGGGGTCTATGGTGGTGGTAAATACAGTTGATTATTTCAATGGTGTATATGAGCTTTTAAAGGATGTGCATTCATACAAAAAAGTGACAAAGTTGAAAATAAATAAAGCATATAAATATGTTGATGCATGGTTGGTGGACCAACGGGATAAAGGGGTTATTTTGGAGGTTATGTTTGAATTTTTTCAGGTCAACAAACCCAAGGTTGGGTATTTCTTTGTAATACCCAAATTGCATAAAAATGAGCAGAATCCGCCATATAGACCAATTGTTGCAGCCAGGGCATCCAAGTTAGACCCCCTATCTAAATTTGTTGACAGGGCCCTATTAAGGTTGGTACAAGGAACCAAGTCATTTATTAGAGACTCAAAACACTTTTTGGACAAAATAAGAAATTTAGATATAGACAAATATGACATATTAGATGTTCTTCATGTTTCGCTGTTGCAGTCATCAGATTTGAGTTATCTGCCTGCAGGTAGACCTCAGCCGGCCTGAATACCAGAGTCTTGGATCCCTGCATTGGATGCTGTCTCTTCTTCCATGATGTCAGGTAGTCAGGGGTATAAAACATGCAGCCAATGTCATTACTTCAGTCTTTCTTGCCTTGCGATGCCCGAAGCAGAAACAGTTTGCAAGTTCTGGTCGGTCGACTCCTGAAATTTTCATTTTTGAGTTTCAGAACCGAAGTCTTCAAAATAAGATAAGTACCCCGTTGGGGATCTTTTTTCTTGCTACAACCGATGTCAGTAAAAGCTAACAATTGTCTTGCCTGTGGAAAGCAAATACCTCATAAAGATTTTCATTCGTACTGCATTCCCTGCTTAGGCCCAGACCATGACATCCCTTGCTGTCGGTTTTGTGTCTTGTTCAGCCCTCCGAACTGTTCATCGTCGGGCTATCTTTGCAGCAAATTATTTTGGTACTCTGTATCAGTACTCCGAAATGGCTTTATTAAGCCATCCGACTACCGATCTTCCGAAAAAAACGTAAGGATAAAGACAGAGACAGGCCACATAGGTCCAAAACTGCCGACGATGCTTCTGTTAAGCTAGTCGCCAGTCCGCCGGTACTCAGTGAGGTGCTTTCACAGCCCCTGATACCCACTACTTCAGATTCGCAGGCCTCTACTGAGACCCATTCGGAGTCCGGTATGCCACGAGATGCTTCTTTGACTATGGAACCTGCGGATGTCTCTACCTTGGATGGGTCCGGAGCCGCTGTGCATGCATCGGCTTCTGAGGGTGTATTCAGGCCTACAGACTTGCATTTTAAACCAACGCCATCTTCTTCTTCCAGGCCTAAAGCTCTCACCATGCCTAGAAAACGGACATCCAAACAGAATGCTCAGGCCCATATGCCTAGAAAGCAAATGCTTAGAATGGCTGAAGACCTTATTACCTTAATTAGGGGAAGCCAGCCTTCCCCCTCTAAGAGACTTAGAACTGATTTTCCTTCTGATTCTTCTTATAAGGAATCTGATATTTCTGTTCCTTCTGATTACCAGGATTTGCCCTTATCTACCTATGAGGATTCCATTCCCTCTGCTTCCCCTCCAGAAGACTTTTCTTTTGGGGAAAACCTGCACACTCTTGGGAGCATTTCTGCTGAGAAAGCTAGGATTACTCTGACTCCAAAAAGAGGCTTAGGGAATTCTTACTCCTTTCTCAACACAGGCCTTTAGCTATCCCTCCTGTTCTGGACAATGTAGATGATTCTTTCTTGGAATCTAGCCTTTCCCCAGACACTTTGCCTCCAGCTCCCAAAAAACCTGACAGGTATTAGACTACCTGACTCTCGCAAGTTCCTCTTCAAGAATCCTACTGTGGATCCAGAGACCATTTCCCAAGGACCAAAAGGCATTAAGGCTACTGCTGCCAAAAATCCTACCCCTTCTGATAGAGATTCTAGAGCCTTAGACAGATGGTGTAAGAAGGCATACATTTCTGCTACTTTGGTCATTAGGGCTTTAAATTGCCAGTTTCTTATGTTAAAATACCAGCAGCATATTATGGGACTACTTAAACAGAAAATGATGTTGATTCCTGACTCTGCTGAACACAAAGAATTACAGGATTTAATGTATTCTGCAGAATAAGTTGGTAAACATACTTTGCAATGTGGTTTAGACTCTCTAGAAGCATCTTGCAGGGCTGCTGTCACTGGGTCTGTGCTTAGAATGTATGCTTGGCTTAAGTAGCAAAACTTGCCAGATCATGTTCAAGCTAAATTACTGGATGCTCCCTTAACCCAAGACCATCTGTTTGGCAAAAAAGCAGAAGTCCTCAAAAGGATGGAGGAAAAAGCTAAATCTATGCAAACTGTTAAAGATTTCCTACAAGTACAGTCTCCCAGATTTAGTAGGCATTGGCCTTCAAAGAATTGGTCCTTTCCAGTCTCTTCCAGGCCCCCTCAGTCCAAACCCAGGGACAGCAGATCTCCTAGGTTACAGTCTCAGACTGGGCACAGGCCTAAGCAGTGGGGGGGCTCCCACTTCCAAAGCAGGGAGCAGTAAGCCACCCTCCTACGAAAAAATGACACAATGACTTAACCTTAACCCTCCCAAGCCCTGCTCCCCTAGGAAGAAAGCTCGCCCTGCATGCAAAAATCTGGAAACTCATTACCCAGGACAAATGGGTTTTGAATATAGTTTCCCAAGGATACAGATTCCACTTCCACTCCCTTCCAACCCCAAACGGTTGGCCAGACCTCCCCCCAAATCAGTGGGCAGAGGCCCAACTGCAGGTTCTCTCTCTTCTAAGTATCAGGGCTATTCAACCTGTCCCAGCAGAACAAAGGGGACAAGGTTTTTATTCAAGATTTTTCCTGGTACCCAAAAAAGACAGATCCTGGCATCCTATCCTGGACCTCTCTATTCTAAACACCTTTCTGGTAATCCCAAAATTCAAAATGCTAACACTTCAACAGCTTCTTCCTATGCTAGAAAGATGCCTGGTTGGCAACCTTAGACTTAAAGGAAGCTTACCTGCACATTCCAATAAGGGAATCTTGCAGGAAATACCTAGCTCTAGCCATTGCATTTTGCAGGCAGAGAAATATTCAGATATACCCATACATGGACGATTGTCTGATTCAGGCAGAAAGCCAGGACTTGCTATTACAACATCTGGCATTCGTAAAGAAACTTCTAACCTCTCTGGGGTACACCATAAATGAAAAGAAATCTCACCTAGAGTACCCTGCCAACAGATTGTATTCCTGGGAGCAAGCTTGAACACAACTTCCCAGATGGCTTTCCTCAGAAACAAGTTTATTTGACAACCTACTTCAAACTATTGGCCACAAAACCCCAGCTATCTGCAAGAAAAATTCCGCAAGCCCTGGGGTTCATGGCCTCTCACATTCTAATTCCATATGCAAAACTGCATATGAGGAAACTACAATGGTATCTAAAAAGCCTATGGTGTCAACATTTTCAGGACCTGGAATCAATGATTCCTATCATTCATTGTATAAAGACAGAGTTCCTTTGGTGGGCAGTGGCCTGCTACCACAACAAGGGGCTCCCTTTCACTCTACCCCCCTGCCGCCCAAACCCTAACAACAGACGCATCAGACTATGCATGGGGGGGGGGGGTTAACTTGGCAGGGCAGTGCATTCAGGGCAAATGGAACCCGAGACAGATGCACCTGCATATCAACCAAAAAGAAATGTTAGCTGTACAGAATTCCCTGACGGCCTTCAAAGACAGCATTCTTCCAGGACAACTGTTGGTAAAGACAGACAACACCACAGTTATGTGGTACATATGCAAGCAGGGGGGAACCCACTCGTACCCTCTCTGCAGACTAGCCATGGCTCTGTGAAACACAGCCTTGAGCTACCGAGTGCACCTACATGCTCACTTCCTGCCAGGCAAGCTAAATTCACTGGCAGACGACTTAAGCAAAAATCTCATGGACGCACACGAATGGAAACTGGAACCAAAAATATACAACCTCTTGAGGAACAAATGGGGGGACTCCAGAGATAGACCTGTTTGCCTCCCCTCAGAACTATCAATTGGACAAATTCTGCACAAGGACTCCCCACAGTCAAGCTTGGCAAGTGGATGCCCTGTCCTTTACCTGGGAAAGCCACTCAGTTTATGCTTTTCCCCCTCTGCCTCTTCTCTCGAAGGTTCTGCTAAAGATCAAACAGAACAAACCAAGGACAATATTGATTGCACCAGACTGGCCACGCCAGCACTGATACCCCGTCTTGCGCAGTATGACACTGCTGGAACCATGGCACCTGCCTCAGACCCCTTCCCTGCTGTCCCAGCAGGTGTACCAGATTCTGCACCCCCAGCTTCAAACCCTGAACCTTGCAGCCTGCCTAATTCCTTGAGCTCTCCAGTAGCATCCCTCAGTAAGCAGGTGCTAGATGTCATTTTGGAGGCAAGGAGGCCTAGTACTAGAAAATCCTATGCTGAAAAGTGGAAAAGATACTGTTCCTGGAGCCAGACTCAGGGGATGGGCACAACGGTGCCCAGCTTGCCTCATATTCTTCAGTACTTAACAGAAATGCTCCACAAGGGCCTATCCTTCTCATCAATTAAAATTTATGCCTCTGCCATTTCAGCTCATTATAATACCGAGCCACCCCTCTTCTCTCACCCTCTGTTAAAACAATTCCTTAGGGGGGCCAAAAATGCAAGACCCCCCCCCCAGAGAGCCCCGACTCCAGCCTGGGACCTTAACTTTGTATTGGAAAAGCTCACTCTCCCTCCCTTTGAGCCTGCTGCAACAGCAGAGTTGAAATTCCTTTTTTGGAAAATAGCCTTCCTTTTAGCCATCACTTCAGCAATAAGAGTGTCTGAATTACAGGCTCTCATGGCAGTGGAACCCTTTATTATCTTCCATGCAGACAAGGTTTCCCTCAGGACCAACCCTTCCTTTGTGCCCAAGGTGGTATCTAATGTGGCCTTAAATCAGTCCATTCATTTGCCTACCTTTTTCCCTAATCCACAAAACAAAGGAGAACGAATACTGCACTCTCTGGACATGCACATATAACTTAGATTTTATTTGAACAGGACTAAGCCTCTCAGAAAATCTGAGCAGCTGCTAGTTGGCTTTGCTGCAGGGGCAGAGGGGAAGGCCATTTCAAAGCAAACCATTTCCAAATGGATAGTCCATTGCATTGATTTCTGCTACAAGAACCATGGAAAACCTACCCCAAAGGAGGTAAGATCACATTCCACCAGGGCTGCATCTACCTCTGCAGCCTTTCTCAGAGGAGTCCCTAACAGGGACATCCTAGAAGCTGCTACCTGGCGCTCTGTACATACCTTCACCAAGCATTACCAATGCCTCTTTTTTTCTAAATCCAGAGCTGGTTTTGCCACTGCAGTCATGCAGGGCTTAGTAGCTGGCCCTAATGCTCTCTAACTTCATCCTCCCTTCCTTAGCTTTGGGAATCAACCCAAATGTGATGACTGCAACAGTGAAACACGAAGAACATAGTACAGTTGTGTACACTTACCATAAATGTAGATGTTCTGGTTACCCTCCCTCCAGCCCCCTGACTTCTCTTCGCTCTACCTTTCCTTCTTGTTTGGTATATTTAAGTTTTCTGATGTATTTGTTTTTTGTTGGAGGTGTACCATAACATATAATTGCTTCTCATTGTGGGGGTACCTGACATCTGGGGCAAGAAAAACTGATGTAATGGCATCGGCTGCATGTTTTATACCCCTGACGACCTGACGTCATGGAAGAAGAGAGAGCATCTGACGCAGGAATCCAAGACTCGTATTCAGGCTGGCTGAGGGCTACCTGCAGGCAGATAACCCAAATGTGATGACTGCAACAGTGAATACACTCTAACATCTACATTTATGGTAAGTGTATACAACTGTACGTTGCTATAGATGTGCAGTTCTTGTACACCCGCATGAAAAAGGTTTGGAATGGGTAGGTTATATGTTAGTTGAAAGTCAGCAATTTGAAGTAGGGGAAAGTAAGTTTATTTTGGAAAGCATAGAACACATTCTGTCTTACAATGCTTTCATCTTTGAAAATGAATTCTTTTTACAGATGGAGGGTAGCTATGGAGGCAAGGATGGCACCCAATTATGCCAATTTAGTTATGGCTTATTCGTGTGATGACTGCAACAGTGAATACACTCTAACATCTACATTTATGGTAAGTGTATACAACTGTACGTTGCTATAGATGTGCAGTTCTTGTACACCCGCATGAAAAAGGTTTGGAATGGGTAGGTTATATGTTAGTTGAAAGTCAGCAATTTGAAGTAGGGGAAAGTAAGTTTATTTTGGAAAGCATAGAACACATTCTGTCTTACAATGCTTTCATCTTTGAAAATGAATTCTTTTTACAGATGGAGGGTAGCTATGGAGGCAAGGATGGCACCCAATTATGCCAATTTAGTTATGGCTTATTCGGAGACCAATCTCTTGCCCAACATATCGGGGAACAACAATCATTTGTTATTACAGATTTATTGATGATTTGTTTTTGTATGGAGGGATACAGAAGGTAATTTAAATGATTTTGTTAAAGAAATTAATAACAGCACAAGTTTTTTTTAAATTTTCATTGGAAAGTAATATTTTTAGGATTAGTTACTTAGATTTAGACATCATTAAGGAACAAGAACAACAGCCATTAAGTACAGTTATAAGTTACAAGAATGTGGCTAACTTCATTACACCAGCATGCACCCTATGTACGTCAAACATAATATAGTGAAAGGGCAGCTGAATAGGGTAGAGAGACTTACAAGTAATGCTAGCAAAATAGATAGATTTGTGGGAGAATTACATGAGAGGTTCAAGCACAGGGGATATCCCAGTAAGATAGATAGCAACTTATTAGGAATGGAAGGTGCAAGAAAAGAGACTAGGGAACGAGAAGAAAGGTAAAGCAGGTCAAGCAAGCTATCAAAGGAATTATTAATAGTAATTGGAGGATTTTAGTAGCAAAAAAGAAGTTAAGGCTGCAGTGGGAGAAGAACCTATATAAGGGCTATGAAATTTAAAGAGATTCTAGAAAATAAATACGCACCCAGTAACAATAGAGTTAAGGGTATGTATAAGTGTTCAGACTGCAGAGAGTGCAGATTTATAGCAGAGGGACCTTATGTAGAAGTAAGTACCTATGAAAAAAACATTACAGTGCCAGGTAGGTTTACATGCAGTTCAGAATTTGTGGTGTACATGGCAAAGTGCCTAGCATGTAATTCCTTCTACATAGGAAAAAACAATAGATCACTGAGAAGGAGAATTTATGCACATTATTATGGAATAAAAAAAGAAAGATTACAGTAATGCATTGTTTAAACATACATAAGAATGTACCAAGTGTTCAAAGTTTTTGTTTTCGGTAATAGACTATGTTTCTCCTGATTTTAATGGGGACAAAGGAGGAGAGCTTGAATACAAAGAGCTCAAACGGCAGATTCTGCTCAATGCATATAACAGACCTGGTCTCAATAGTGGGGTGAATTATAAAGTTGTTTTACGTAGAAAAGCAAAATATAATAAATGCAAGTAGAATTGCAGTTTTTATAAGTGTCTTATAGTAGTGTTTTTAGTTTATTTGTATAAAATACATTAATTGGTTAATTGAATAGTATTTTTTTGTCACTGAAGGGTATTTAAGTATTTGCCATTGGGATTATGGCTGTTTCTGATGAAGGTCATTTTCATGGTAGAAAGTGCTTAAGCCTGTATTTGTGGAATTGACCACCTGGCAGCTTTGGGAATTTATTGCAACATCTTGCAAGTGTTTTTTGTATATTTAACTTTGAACCTTCACTTGTACAGAGGCATATTTTCAGTTTGTTTTTCATTTATATATGGCAATTGGTGACAACTACCTTTGGGAATGTTTGGGGTTAACAAAAAATACTAGAGAATTATTAGACAACCTATGTAGAAGATTCTAGAGGAATGAGACGTACTAATTGGTTCTCTGACAGAGTAGCTGATGTATAGAATAGACTACCAAATTACATTAAGAGCAAGTACTAATTTAGATATTTTAAGAACAGCCTGGATACTTATTATGGGAACAAGCGTTTTGGTATATTGGCAAGCTAGAAGGGGATTAATGCCCGTGCTTGAAATATTTGTATGTATGTAACTGTATTTGAAGTATTGAATATTGTAACAAAATAACTATAAGTAGGATCTTTAGAAAATATAGGAGCAAATAACATAGAAAAAATGAAAATTGTAGGAGCAATGTATGCAGAATAATGTTTTGGAGAAGTGAAATGTAAGGGAAGGCAGGAATTGAGCAATTTATGTAATGCTGGATTGATAGTATACAAAAAACGTGATGTACAACTTTTGTAACTAGGAACATTTTAATATGGTTTTCTTTTTTTATAACTGGGTGTTTGCCTATGTCTTAAGTGATAATTCAATAAAGTTGTTTAATTATTAAAAAAAGAAAATTATGAAAAGCTTTAGGAAACCCTCATCTCAGGACCATAGTGGAACATGCCAGCAGTGGCCTTGAGTACTGTTTAAAAGGTAAAGCAGACTATGCCTTTAACGTCACTACAAATTCCAAAGGAACTGTGATTATGTCAGGAAATTATGGACTAATGCACTGAGCTCATCTGTATTAATATCACATATTCCAGTCCCAAGGATATAGCCAATATAGTAGCAGGCAAATTTGGTGCTACTTTTACCCCACCTACCCACATTGTTGCTTCCAGTATCCCTGAAAATGTAGTTTCTCCTGAAATCACCTTTGAACAAATCTTAAAATCCCTGTCATAGGACCACATAACATTCCAGACTCATCGGTGCCAAGTATGTACTACATGATCTTTTACTTAACCCTTTCAGCCTCAAACTATCAACAGGGTCTGTGCCTGATACTTGGAGAACAGCCGCTGTGACTACCTCTATAGATCTAGGCAGCTGTAGTCCCATTCATCCTCACCAGCATTATGTGTAAAGTTGTGGAACGTATCATAGTAGAACTCATTTATAGAGACACAGGCAACTTAGCTAATTGAGATACCAGTCAATTTGAATCTGTGAAGGGTAGGTCCCATCTCCTGAACGTAGTAAGCTTCTTTGAAAAGGTTCCAGATGCTGTGGACAGTGATCACTTGGTGTACAGTGCTCAGCTCTATTTGGCAAAGATTTTTGACACTATTCTCCGTGCTAGTTAGACAAGCTTAATGAAACCTGCATGTTATTTGCTGGATTGCAAATTGGATGTCTGACAGATCCCAGTCTGTGAAAGCTGCTGGTATACACTCTGAATGTAAAATTGTAACTAGTGGGAAACCACAGGAATCAGTGCTGGGTTCTTTCCTGTTTGGCATTTGCTTACAAACATCCTTACCAGTATCCCAGAGGTATGGTTAACCAAGTTTGCTGATGACTGCAAAATGGGCACTGTTATCTGTTCATCCACAGACACTAAACAACTTCAGCAAGGCCTGTATGCATATACCTGCTGTACTGAAAATGGCCTAAAGTTAACATTTAGTACAAAAGTTGTTCCTGCCGTATATGTTTTAAATGGTACTCCTCTTCAGACAGACATGAGCATAAGAGACTGGGGTACTTAATGTGGACAGCATTCATCTGTTATTCAGTCATCATGTTCCCACCATAGTCAGGAAATCTTTCTGTCTGGCCCAGCTAATTTCTAAGGGAATGTCTTCCTGATTCAAAGAAGTCCTCCTACCACACTAACCCTTCCCTTATCAGACTTGTTAGTGAATACAGTGCCCTTAGGTATGTATAAATCAAAGCATATTACTCTAGTAAAAAGGCCAGAAAGTTACCATACCAAGAAAGTCAAAGGTCTTGCATATTTCCACTTTCCAGATAGATAGGAAACCTAAAAAGCAGAGCATGTGACCATTTATTCTAAAACCAATAGTAAAACAACCATTACCAAAATGTCCACTGTCAGTAAACCACAACTAGTAGAACAAATCTGACCTCCTTGGTCAGATCCCACCACAAACTGATAACCCTGGACATCCTCACCTCTCCACCTCCCCCAGTCAAAAAAACCATAGTCAAAAACCTTTCCAAAGCAAACTTCAAACTACTTGCATCCGAAGTGGAAAGCTTCACTATTCCCTTGCAGAAGGATAATGATATCCAGGATGCGGAATCCTACACTAAGGAACTTTGTATGCATCTTCAGGATTGCATGGACCATGCTATCTCAAATAAAACCAAGACTCCTTCCTCCAGCAAGAAGAAATCAGTCTGGTGGACCCCGGCCATAAGCAAACTTTACAATAAAAGGAGGAGACTTATACAAAAAAAGGCCAAATCTCAAGTAGAAAAATCATCCTTGATCAGCATTAGTAAGAAATTGAGGGCCCTTATCAAGTCAACTAAAGCTAATTTTGAAAAGAAAGTTGCCAAGGATAACCATAAGGCCTTCTATGGCTACATCAAAAACCTAAATGGCAACGCTCAGGTCTGTTCTGTGCTAGTACAAAATGGAACAAAATACACTGACCCTTCTGACATTGCCAACATCTTAGCTGACAGGTTCAGTGCAAATTTCTCCCCCCCTCACCACCTACAGGGCCTATTACCATTCCAGGGGATTGTGCAAGTCCAATTATTACTGATACATTGGTTAACAAGGCTCTATCTAAAGCTAAAACCACTGCCTCCATGGGACCAGATGGTGTCCCAGGCTGTGTCATACGCAAGCTCCAAAAGGAATTAACCCCGCATCTTAATACCCTGTTCAGTCTCAGCCTCTCCACAGGATATGTGCCCATAGAATGGCGCATGGCAACAGTGGTCCCGCTACACAAGGGTGAGGCCACAACTGACCCTGGGAACTACCGACCAATAAGCCTGACCAGTCTGATCTGTAAGGCTATGGAGCGAATCATTATGGAACACATAAATGGAGAGATTGGGAACCTCCAGTCGCTGGACCCCACACAGTTTGCCTTCGTCATGGGCAGATCATGCCTCCTGAAACTGGTGGATTTCTTTGAGACAGTTACTCAGCCTATAGATAAGGGAAAGGAGGTACACATGGCTTACGTTGACCTTGCTAAAGCATTTGACACTATTCCCCATTCAGGTATTATTGATAAGCTCACCAGCCTGGGCATAAACCCTTACGTCACAAGATGGATCGCAAACTGGCTCTCAGACAGATTCCATAAAGTAAGAGTAGTGGGATCTATGTCCGAATCCAGACCAGTAACGAGTGGTGTGCCTCAGGGCTCTGTCCTGGGGCCCCTCCTATTTGGCATATACTTCTCAGAAGTACAGGCAAGCACGGAAGGGCTGTGGCTGACTACATTTGCAGACGACTGCAAACTGGGTGCTATAATAGAGTCTCCGGCCGACATGGAGATACTCCAGAAGGGCCTAAATGAGACTGATGCATGGTGTCAAAGCCATGGTCTCAAGCTAAATGCAAAAAAATGCGTAGTAATCCCCTTTGGAAAAAACAGAGTACCCGCAAACTACAACATAAGAGGTAATCCCCTGAAGTCTGAAGAAGAAATAAGGGATCTAGGGACCCAAGTAGATAGTCAGCTTTCCTTTGATAACCATGTTGCCAAAGTGGTTAGAAAATCCTTCTATGAACCATCTGATCACGAAAGGGTTTGCATCAAGATCTAAGGATGTAATGGTGCCCCTCCCCTCATCAAACCCATTATTGAATACAATGCACCAATTGGAATGTACCTGGCTAGACATCTCCAGCAGCTGGAGAGACCACAGAGGTACCTAACCAAGAGGATTACTGGCCTCAAACAGTTGCCCTATGCAGCACGAGTGAAAAGGCTAAGACTGTTCTCTGTTGCATACCGCTTTCTCAGAGGCGATCTCTGTCTAACATGCAGAGCCATGTCCAACCCAGAATTGTTGAACATGCTCCATCCTAGCAAAACCAAATCTACTCAAGCTACACTCTCTAGGGATATAAACCTCAACACAACAATGAATATAACATGCTGGAGGGATAGATTCCCTTCGCAGAGACTTCCCTTACTATGGAACAGGGTCCCGATCTACATAAGACAGAGCCCCTCACTGTCACTCTTCAAGAGGAACCTTGATGAGTGGATGGGTAACAGAAAGTTCACACCGGGATCACACCAACAGCACTACTAGATAGGGGCCAAGGGTACTAGCTGCTAGTACAAGGGTCTGGGGAACTACTAAAGGGGCGGTGAATACCTCACAACGTGGCTGGGCTAATATATGCCTTCGGGCAGATAGCCCAGTACCAACCTATGAACCTATAACCTATAAATAAAAGAATGTTCCAGGTAGGGTTGCCACCTTTCTTTGTGGTGAAAACCGGATCAAGGTAGATAAAATAAGTCCTCATCCACTTTAAGAATATTCCAGTTCTTGTTCATGATCTCTTTAATAAACCTGGAATCAGAGTTATATATCTGATTACCAGGGAATTAACGTATTTCTCATTATCATGCTGAGATGGGTATCAGTTGTAGGTGGATCATAGTGGGACTCCATCTGGCTGCAAGAATGTGGTGAAGGTAATATTTAGTACACCAACCCTTGGACACTTGGACATTTTAGCTGTGTTTGATTGTAATAGTTTTGATTTAATCAGTTTTATTATTAAGTGGAGCAAAGTTCAACTTCATCAGTTATATGCTGAATTAATTGTTTTGAACAAACTTGTTATTTGACTATTTAATCTCCTTGGGAGAGCCCCTAGTTTTGTATACAAAACAGATAGAAACTCTAAGAATTTGTTTGAACAAAAACATATTGCTTCCAAAGGTGTTTTTTTAAGGGTACGTGTAAATGCGAATTTTGTAGCTAGTGTCCCTATGTTATGGAGGAAGAATTTATTAATTTGGATATTTATCAAGTTACTAAGATAAAACTAGCTACAGGCAATTGTGCTACTAAAGGAGTTATTTATATTACCTTGTGTTCCAGTTGTCCTTGTTTCTGTGTCAGAAAAACAGAGAGAGAATTCCATAAGAGAATTTATGAACATAATTACAATATCTTAAAATGTAATTCTAATGATACAGTATATAAACATTTGCAGAAGTGTTTGAGTTATTCCAAATTGATGTCTTGAAACCAATATTTTTGCTAAAATATTAAAATCAGTATTTATGAGAAAGATTAGTCTAAACACCCCAAGCATGGGGGGATCCTTTCCTTAATTTTTGGGATCACCATCATCATTGATTAAAATTCAGTGCTTCACTAGCATGAAAATCCACAGGGATGTAGATTCAAGTAAACATTATCTATAGCTCATTTCCAACCCACTAATAGAACTCCCAAGGGAAGTCCACCCTGTCCAGGAGCTTTATTGGGCTTTATTTTAGATATTGTCCATACTGCTATCAGGTAAGAAATGGGTTTGCATTATAGTGGAACTCACTGCCCTCTCTTGGTATTCTGAAAAGTGCAAAGTACATCCTAACATATTAGTACTGGACTATAAAGGGATACATATATACTGCAAAACTCTTCATCTCCAGTGATAATACCTCCTCACTGAGAGGCAACCACTGATACCCTGTTTAGAGCATTGTTTGAAGAAGCAAGCTGTACACTCCTCCTTCCTATCTAAGCCACCAAAAGTAACTTTTCCTTAGGAGCTCAACCTCCACTTTGCTGAATTCCAACATATGCTGTTATGTGGGTAGTTAAGATCAAGTTCTTGCACTATTCTAGGATCTTCTCCTTTGTCACCTTATTCTGCACTAAACATAATAATCTGGTCTTCAACTCTATGGCTCTTTGTTAGTTCCTTTAACTAAGGCCCTTTATACCCCTTGCACCACAACGTATATGAGGAAACGTTCTGAGAGATGTTCTTGCCTATAACATCTAAAACAACAGCTATAAAAGGTCATTTTTGTCTCTCTGAGTCCTCCATTTAAAAGTGTGCCCCTCTCCAGCATCTGTCTTTCTGTGAAATTCTGTTGAAATTTATTACCAGGGTAAATGGAGCATGATCACATAATTTGTTAATGGCTGGGGTATAGACCTTTTTTAAACAAGAAACATCTTTATTGAATAATGAAAAATCATACTGACATACTTTCCTTTGCAAACATTATACATCATGTATAATCTTCTGTACAGTCATTGTCAGTCAAACATTACATAGCTCATTCAATTCCTGCCTTCCCTTAAACCTCATTCCACCTCCAAAACATTATTCTGCTTGTATTGTTACCACAATTCCCATTTTCTTCTTTGTAATTGCTGCTATCATGCAATATTTTATGTACCTTTCTTAACAGTATCTTCTGTTCTAGATTCTACTAAAAAAGTCTACCAGTGCTGATCTCTCACTTAAGATCCCTTATTCCCTTCTCTTAGCCTATACCCTGACGTCAGTCCTTGATGGGGAAAGCAGTCTCTAGCTTGCAGTCCAAATGTATTCTGGGCCTCTTCCTGTTCTGTTACCTTTACCTCTCTAATTATTTGCTCCCAATACCTTGATTCCTTTGCCAGTTTCCTCCAGTAAATTTCAGTTCCCTCTTGCCTGTTCTCGGTACCCTTAATTGCAGTCATCCCTATTCTTTCTGCATTCCCATGTTGTCTTTGTTCTTAGAATATTTTCTGCTACTTTATGAATATAATATTCTGTATGGTTATTGTTATTCCCCTTAAGGATTTGCATCCAAAATCCCAGTCTCTCTTTATTTCTTGAGCCCCCCCCCCCCGTTTCATCATAATCATCCCTTTTCACTTTGAATTATAGCTTTCTGCTTGTGCTATGTATAGGAGCCTTAACTGTGTAGCTGTGAGAATACCCCTTCAAATCAGGAATCCCAAACCCCCTTGTTCTACTGGAAGGATCAACTTATCCCACTTGACTCTTGCCCTCTTCTCCTTCCAGATAAAATCCGTCAGCTGTTTTATTAATTACTGTCTACAACTTCTCTTGTTGATAAAAATATGCCTGGCCTGTGTATAAAATGATCTGTGCATAAAACTATAGGAACTAAAAACATTTTCACTGCTTATATCTTGATATTCATATTCACAAAACAGAGCTTACAGTTTCTCAGTTTTTGTATTATCTTCTGTTTAGTCTCTCCCCACATCTCATCAGCTCCTATAACAGAAATCGTTTTAAACCATACTTCTAAGTACTTTGTTTTATCATGTACCCAAAAATATGTATTGCTGAACCAATTCTTGTGCAAGTACATAGTTTACAGCTGTTGCCCTTTTTTATCTTCATTAATTGTTTATCCTGAAAAGACTTGAAAATATCTCAAGAATGTTCCACAGCACTGAAATGTCCTTTTTCTGGTTTTATCAGATAAAAAATAATATTGTCTGCAAATAAAGCCAACTTTTCTTGATTACCATACCAATTATATGCATAAATTTCTTAGTCCCTTATTTTCTTTGCTTCTTCTTCTTCTTTCGGCTGCTCCCATTAGGGGTCACCACAGCAGATCAACTGTTTTCATTTCTTCCTGTCCAGTGTAACTTGTTCTGTCACACCAACTACCTGCATGTCCCCTCTCACCACATCCATAAACCTTATCTTAGGCCTTCCGCTTTTCCAGTTACTTGGCAGCTTCATCCTTAGCATCGTTTTCCCAATATACTCTGCATCCCTTCAGCACATTTCCAAACCAATGTAATCTTGCCTCTCTAGCTTTGTCTCCAAACCTTCTAACCTGGGCAGACACTCTAATATACTTACTCCTAATCCTGTCCATCCTCGTCACACCCAGTGCAGATCTTAACATCTTCAGCTCTGCCATGTCAAGCTCTGACTCCTGCCTTTTTGTCAGTGCCACTGTCTCCAACCCATATAACATAGCTGGTCTCACTACCCTCTTGTAGACCTTCCCTTCCCCTCTTACTGGTACTCGTCTGTCACAAATCACTCCTGACTCTCTTCTCCACCCACTCCATCCTGCCTGTACTTTCTTCTTCACCTCTCTTCCACACTCACCATTACTCTGAACTGTTGTTCCCAAGTACTTAAACTCCTCCACCTTCGCCACCTCTACTCCCTGCATCCTCCCCATTCCTCTATCCTCCCTCTCATTTACACACATATATTCTATCTTAGTCCTGCTGACTTTCATTCCTCTTCTCTCTAGAGCATATCTCCACCTCTCCAGGGTCTCCTCCACCTGATCCCTGCTCTCACTACAGATCGCATTGTCATCTGCAAACATCATAGTCCATGGGGACTCTTGTTTGATCTCGTCTGTCAACCTGTCCATCACCATTGCAAATAAGAAAGGGCTCAGAGCTGATCCTTGATGTAATCCCACCTCTACCTTAAAGACATCCGTCACTCCAACCACAGACCTCACCGCTGTCACACTACCCTCGTACATATCCTGTACCACTCTTACATACTTCTCTGACACTCCCGACTTCCTCATACAATATCACAACTCCTCTCTAGGTAGCCTGTCATATGCTTTCCCTAAATCCACAAAGACACAATGCAACTCCTTCTGACCTTCTCTGTACTTCTCCATCAACACTCTCAGAGCAAACTTCGCATCTGTAGTGCTCTTTCCTGGCATGAAACCATACTGCTGATCACTAATCATCACCTCCCTTCTTAACCTAGCTTCCACTACTCTTTCCCATAACTTCATGCTGTGACTGATCAGTTTAATCCCTCTGTAGTTACTGCAGCTCTGCACATCACCCTTATTCATAAAAATCGGTACCAAAACACTTTTTTCTCCATACCTCAGGCATCCTCTCACTTTCCAAGATTTCATTAAACAATCGAGTTAAAAACTCCTTTGCCATTTCACCTAAACACCTCCATGCTTCCACAGGTATGTCATCTGGACCAACAGCCTTTCCGTTCTTCATCCTCTTCATAGCTATCCTTACTTTCCTCCTTGCTAATCCACTGCACTTCATGATTCACTATCCGCACATCATCCAACCTTCTCTCCCTCTCATTTTCTTCATTCATCAGCCCCTCAAAGTACTCTTTCCATCTGCTCAACACACTCTCCTCACTTGTGAGTACATTTCCCTCATTATCCTTTATCACCCTTACCTACTGCACATATTTACTCTGTCTAGCCAATCAGTACAGGTCCTTTTCTCCCTCTGTAGTGTCCAACCCTTTATACAACTCTTCATACGCCTTATCCTTAGCCTTCGCCACCTCTCTCTTTGCCATGCACCTCATCTCCTTCTACTCTTGTCTACTTTATTCATCTCTTTGACAATCCCACTTCTTCGCCAGCCTCTTTCTCTGTATACTCTCCTGTACTTCTTCATTCCACCACCAGGTCTCCTTGTCCTCCTTCCTCTTTCCAGATGTCACACTAGGCGCCTTTCTAGCCATCTCTCTTACTAGTTCTGCTGTAGTTACCCAGCTATTCGGTAACTCTTCACTGCCACCCAGTGCCTGTCTTAACTCTTCTCTGAACATCACCTCACAATTACCCTTTTTCATTTTCCACCATTTGATCCTTGGTGCTGCCCTCACACTCGTCCTCCTCTTCTTGATCACCAGTGTCCTCATACAAACCACCATCCTATGCTGCCTAACTGCACTTTCCCCTGCCACCACTTTACAGTCTCCAATCTCTTTCAGACTGGCCCTTCTACATAAGATATAATCCACCTGTGTGCATCTTCCTCCACTCTTGTATGTCACCCTACCTTCCTCCCTCTTGTTAAAATACGTATTCATCACAGCCATGTCCATCTTTTTCGCAAAATCCACTACCATCTGACCTTCTGCTTTCCTTTGCTTAACACCATACCTACCCATCACTTCCTCATCCCCTCTGTTCCCTTCACCAACATGCCCATTGAAATCTGCTCCAATCACCAGTCTCTCACCCTTGGGTACAGTCATCGTCACTTCATCCAACTCACTCCAAAATTTTTCTTTCTCATCTATCGCACACCCAACTTGTGGAGCAAATGCACTAACAACATTCATCATTACACCATCAATTTCCAGTATCATAAACATCACTCTATCCAACACTCTTTTCACCTCCAAAACACTCTTAGCATACTGTTCCTTCAGGATAATGCCTACGCCATTTCTCCTCCCATCCACACCATGATAAAACAATTTGAAACAACATCCGATACACCTAGCCTTGTTCTCCTTCCATCTGGTCTCTTGCACACACAATATACCAACCTTCCTTCGGTCCATCATATCAGCTAGCGCTCTCCCTGTACCAGTCATACTGCCAACATTCAAAGTTCCGACCCTCACTATCACAGTCCTAGCCTTTGGTAATTTTCTTTGCTAATAGTTCTAAATATAATGCAAATAAAGTGTTGAGGACAGCCCTGCCTGCTTCTTTTCCTCTGTTCAAACAGAACTTCTGAATAAGAAATACAGAATATGTAGTTTACTTCCTCCCCATTTTTAATCTTCAATAAATTCCATATAGTAGATTGTGTCTGTTTTATTTTATATAAACATGGTGAGTAGCCAATCAAGCAATTTTACATAAAGATCCTTTACTAACACCAACAACATGCAAGAACTGATAAGTTGTAGGACTGTACCTAGGGTCTTCATTATAAGCACTACTAGGGTATTGGACATTAGCTAAAAGGGAAGCAAAAAAGGGTAAGTTGACAAATTAATAATACTAATGTGTAGCACCTGTAAGGTGAAAGGACCGAATTATACACTTATAAGGTATACATTTTTTCAGCAATGAGAAAAAAAGCACATGCACATATTTATCCATTCCCCTAATACATATAAATAAACTAGGTAAATGAGTGCTTTGCTATAATCTGTTCGTTGCTGCATGCCATTGATGAAAGGTGTTTCTTTCTTCTTTCAGTTTTGTGCATCTTTCTTTGTCAGTCCTTTCCCCTAAGTTATAGCAATCTCTTCCTCAATGGTTAGTTGAACTGTCAAGACTACTCATCCTTCAGGTTACGTTCACTTTCTGCTTAAGCAGTATAGCAGTATGTATGTAACCACCCAGCACATCTCATAACTCTTCACGTTATAACTAATAAGACCCCAGGGGCTCCTCCTCGCTGCCTCCTTCACTTACCTGCCATTTTATCTCCAAGTGATTACCACTATATTTAGTTATTACCCAAAGTACTGTTATTATCTTTGCAGAAATTTTAGCATCACTAACTCTTAAATGACTGTTTACTATACTTAAATTTACTCTGTCTTCTACCTAAATTAATTCTACACTCACTATTTCTTCAGTTGCCACTTCTTGGCTTTACTTTTCAAAACCCTTTTCTCCCACTGTAAGTATGTATATACATACACTTAATGATTGCACAGTGTTTTTTGTTTCTGTCACTTTTTATGTCCTTCCTTGGTTTAGTGTTGCAGTATTCCAAGGGCTGTCCTGCCTGAGGTAACCTGACATCCAGCTGGCATGCTAAAGCCAAAACCTTCTTGATGTACCGTATGTCCTGCATATGCCTTCAATGTGTGACCGTAGGAGCATATATGTGGATGAATTGAGCATAAGATTATCTGACTGTTCTGCTACCACCCCAAATGTGTCTCTATCTAGACACCACATTGTCATTGTTGATGCCTGTAAAGTAACTGAAAACAATGTCATCTGTGTTAGCATGTTTGGCAGGAGATTTGTGCATACTCTCAGATTAACTTGTATTGTATGCCAACATGCATAATTGTGAAAATGTAAATCAGTTTTAAAATGTTGAGTATTTTCCTGTTAGAACTGTATCAAAGCAGTGACAGATTCTTTAAACATTCTGTTCAAACTGTGCATGTTTCCGACAGACATTCTAAAGTACAAGCTGTGGAGAATCAGCTGAGCACTGCGTGAGTGATGTCATTGGAATATTCCTGGTTGCTAGGAGGTTGTTTAAACAGCTGATTGACAGAAAAAGAATTTCTTTTAAACAGCTGACTGTTATATTTTGAAGTTAGACAGTTGAGAGCAGTTTGTCAAGTACTGAGTGGAAACCAAGCAAATTGTAAGCTTGCCTTGGCCTTGCTATTATATCTTGGAGTAGATCAGGGACAGTTATTTCTTTAGATCGGGAAAGTTTAGTTTTTCTTGAATACTGGACTACTATCCTGCAATTTGATTTACATTTCTGTTGATTGAATTCTAATGTTTATTGAGAGTTCTTGATTTTCAGTCTTGGAGTCATTTTACTTATTATTAAATGTTTTTCATTACTTTACATTATGGCTGGAAACCGGTGATGTGAAGTTGTTCTGTCTTGCCATCCATTCTTACTGATGGGTTCAGAGCTGATCTTCAGCTCCGATTCAGCCAACTGCAAAAGCTCGAGGTCTTCAACCACCTAGAGGCCAACTCCCTATCCCACAATGCACCTTGATTTTCCCTCGGATCTCGTGTGCAGCTACAAATTGATCGGACATTCACCAGCTCTGGCCAGTGAAAATTACTGCTTTTTTCTCTATAAAACTTGTTAGAAAGTTTAAATTAGATAGTATAATAATAAGTTTCCTTTTTATAATGGTTAAGCCTTTCTCTTAGTGTGCTCTTGCTAACTTGTTAGATATTTAGATAATTTAAACCAGTTAGATAAGTGGCCACGTTTTTAGGCCTTTAATTTCTCCCTATCTCATAATTCTTACATATAAATAAATATGTATATATATATATATATATATATATATGTGTGTGTGTGTGTGGTGTAAGTTAGAGCCCTTTATTTTTACAGTGCACGTATTTTTTAGAAATTATACAGCTTAGTTATTTAAGATAATTAACACTGTTTAGAAATCTTGCATTATTAGGATTTAGTGTACTGTGTTTTTATATATATATATATATATATATATATATATATATATATATATCTATATATATCTATATATTCTACTAAGGAAACACTTACCAGGAGTGAGACAGACGGAAAGACCCTGTCTGCCGTCGGAGTACATTTTTCTACCTCGATTAGACCTTACTCCAAAGAGGGGGGGTGGAAAGATGTGGTTCTGTAAATCTCCAGGATCTTTCCAGGACATTCGTGGTGAACCCCTTTCTAGAGGCAGAGGAGGGGAAATAATAGAAGACAGCATCCACGCGGCATTGGGGATCCACAGAATCAGGGCGACAGAGATCAGTTCTTTGGGAGGCCCTATCAGCGCTCCTGAGAGGAAACCCGTCTGTCCCTCTCTGGAGGCAGTCGGGGGATGCCTTTCTTTGTACCCAAATGCCTGGCTAAAAATAACAAAAGACAGCTGGGTAGAAAGTATCGTATCTAGAGGATATTCAATATCCTTTGCCACACCACCCCCTCTTGTGAACAAAAATCCCAGATGGTCCTCCCAGTCAGAGGGAACAACCAGCCGTAGAGGTCCAATGGTTGCTGGAAAAAAAAGAGTCATCCAACCAGTCCCAGCAGACCAGAGGGGATCCAGAACTTACTCAAGGTTCTTTTTGGTTCCAAAGAAAACTGGAGACTGGAGATCTGTTCTAGACATCAGCAGACTAAACAAGTCAGTAAAAAAGACAAAGTTCCAGATGGTCATGCTACAGTCAATACTCCCCTTTCTGGAGATAGACAATTGGATGTGTTCGATAGATCTCCAGGATGCGTACTACCACATAAAAATGGGCAGGTCATCCAGGGATCATCTACGCGTCCAGCTGTGAACCAGTGATTATCAGTTTTGCGCTCTGCCCTTTGGTCTCACTACAGCCCCCAGAGTGTTCAACAAATGCATGGCAGTAGTCATGGCTCACCCGAGACGTTTGGGATTCCAGGTGTTTCCATAACTAGATGGCTGGCTCCTCACTGCCACCACCAGGCATCAACTTATACATGCAAGGGACACAACTTTAAATCTCTGCAATCAATTGGGGATTACCATAAACTCAGAAAAGTCTGCCTTGTCGCCATCGCAACAGACCATTTTTATAGGAGCAGAACTAAATACAGTCACAATGACCTTAAGCCTTCCTCCAGAAAGTTTGTCCTTTACGAAAACAAATCCTAGTCCTACTTCCAAAGACAAAAGCCCCGGTCTCAATGGTACTGAAATTGGTTGGAACGATGGCGGCAGTAATCCCTGCCATTCCTGTGGATCAGATGCATATGCGAATACTTCAGTGGCTCCTGTTCTCTCAGTGGTCCTTTCAGGAACTTCCATTCTCATACCAAATCATAATAATGAATACGTGCAAGAAGGACCTTCAGTGGTGGCTGACATCCCAACAAATAACTCTAGGCCGTCCATTTGTTCTACCCACTCCTATAACCACGGTGACCACGGATGCTTCCTTGATAGAGTGGGGGGGCATTATCAGGAAAGAACAGCCCAAGGTACGTGGAAGAAGCACAAGGTGCATCTGCATATCAGTGTCCTGGAGATGAGAGCGGTACTCCTAACGTTGCAGCCCTTTCAAGACTCTCTGCCCCTGGGAACAATTGCAGTTCAGACAGACAATATGTCAGTGGTATGGTACATAAACAAGGAGGAACCAAATCTTATTCTCTGTGTCGAGAGGCCCTGAGAGTACAGCAGTGGGCAACTTCCACCCAGTGCTTTCTGATAGCAGTGCACATCCCGGAGGGAATCCAGTGTGATAGCAGACAGGTTAAGCAGGGCAATTCTTTTGCCTCATGAGTGGCCCCTGAAGAAACAAGTAGCGGAAAGGATTTTTCGCAGATGGGGCCAGCCTCACTGCGATCTCTTTGCAACCCCAGCAAACACAAAATGCAGCAGATACTTCACCCTAATCCCCTCGCTGGGTGATGCCCCAAGGGATGCACTGGTGCACAGTTGGACCCTGGGTCTCCTTTATGCCTTTCCTTGTAATACTCAAAGTATTACAGAAAGCAAAGACTCTGGGAAGGATCATAATCTTAATAGCCCCTTACTGGCCTCGTCAAATTTAGTTTCCCTTCCTTCAGCCTCCTCTATTGGAAGAACCTTGGATCCTGGACCTGGTTCCGGATCTTCTGACCCATTCATTGGGTTCTCTTCTTTCTTCTCTTCACTTGCTCATATTGATAGCTTGGCTGCTCCAATTCCAAACATAGCCAGGATTCACAACCTCTCAGCCGAGGCGCAACATATTTTAACATCCTCTCATAAATCATCTACCAGAAGGCTGTATCTTCGCAAATGGAAGAGATTTTTTTGTATGGGCATTTCAGAATGATATTGATCCATACCTAGCTTCAGTGTCATCCATTCTGAAGTTTCTGCCTAAACTTTTCAGTGAAGGGGTCACTGCAGCTACCATTAGAGTTCAATTAGCAGCAATCTTGAACTTTCATCTTGTTGTCTAAGGTCCTAATGTCGTGTCACATTGACTGTCTAAAGCCTTTCTCAACGGTACTATTCACTTGAGACCACCCATCAAAACTCCAGCCATGCCATGGAATCTAAATGTTGTCCTTTCCTGAATTATATTACCTCCTTTTGAACCAGCCTCATCATGTGATTTGAAATCTCTCTCATGGAAGACCATATTTTTAATAGCTATCCCTTCTGCTCGGAGGATTTATGAATTACAGGCCTTGACCATCAAACCTCCTTATCTGATTTTCCATAATGACAGAGTCTCACTCAGAACTAATCCATCATTTTTACCCAAAGTTTGTTCAGAGACAAATCTCAATCAATCTATTGAATTGCCCGTTTTCTTCCTTAAATACACAAATAAGATGGAACACATGCTGCACAAACTTGATGTTCATAGGCAACTCCGATTTTATTTGGACAGGACCAAACAATTCAGAAAAACAGAACAGCTCTGTCTCCTTTTTGGAATCAAAAAGTGCTCCAGTGACAAAAGTCACCTTGTCAAGATGGTTTTACGATTGTATTTCTTTCACTTACAGTTCAGTGAGTGTTCCATTACAACAAAAATAAAGGCCCACTCAACTAGAGCTGCATCTAACTCATCAGCCTTCTCTGCTAAGTTACCATTAGGTGCTATTTGTGCAGCAGCTACCTGGTCAAGGCCTCATAATTTCATCACTCATTACAAAGTAGACAAGGCCTCCAGAAACAGGGCCTCCTTTGGTTCCACTGTTCTGAAGAACATTCTCCCACGAGCCACCCGAGAAAGATGGTGCTTGGGATGCTACCCATCAGTAAGAATGAACGGCGAGATAGAATAACTTCACATAAAGAAGTTATGTAGTCACCATAACATTCCATGTGAGTTGTTCATCTCGCCTTCATTCTTACATCCCACCCTCCATCCCCCATCCAGTCTACTTGCGGTTCGAGACTTCTTTTATTTATGGTGTATTGTTTCTTATCCAGTTATTAGGGTAACATATTAATAGTCATAGGTAGCCAGTTGGCAGCTGGGAAGATCAAGGTGCATTGTGGGGTAGGGAGTGGCCTCGAGCTGGTTGAAGACCTCGAGCTTTTGCAGTTGGCCGAGTCAGAGCAGAGGATCATCTCTGAACCCATCAGTAAGAATGAAGACAAGATGAACAACTCACAAGGAACGTTATGGTGAGTACATAACTTCTTTTTCTTTAGAGATTAGAGAGTGCTTCCGCCTGCTTGATACTCCCCAACTCACCTTGCAGGCCTGACTTTTCTGGCCATAGCCATCATTTATTTTGCTAATTAATTTTCATAATTGGAACCCCTTTAGAAGGGCATGAAGACCCTCTGATTAGTGGCAGCATTACTGTATTGTTCTGAGAGACCCAGCTGGAAATCTGTGTCAGGCTTTCCCAGAAGTGTTTGGATGTGTGAGCTTTAAATTTACTTTGAGTGTGAGTGTGTCCGAGATCTTAAACTGGGACACTTTGTTCTGAAGTGTGTAATAAGAAAAATGCATTTGAGTGGACAAAGGTATATAGTCCAGTCCCAAGAAGATAAGAGTGTGTTCCTTTTGTGCTCTTAGGGTAAAATTGTGAAATATTACTTCTATTTAAGTGACAGTCTTATATTGGAGTCAGTAGTGAGGATTGAAGCTCCTTATTTACTGACCAAGGATAGTTAGGGGAGTCACTTAATTGTTGGCAGTTCAGTGAGGCATTGGCAGGACATTACAATGTCATTGTTTAAATTTATACAGACATTGAACCCTGTTGAGGAACCTTCTTTATTCTTGTGTTTTATGCATGTTTATGTTAGCTAAGAGTGGGAAGTGGAACTGTGGTGGGCAGATACCATATAAAGACCTCCATTCCCAGTGCCTGTTTTGTTTATGGACTGAACATGTTGATAGTAATTGTAAAATCTGCCAGCCTTAAATCACAAAAAACCCTTCAAACCAAACTTTCCTCTTTAAATACTTAGAGACCCAATGTCTGAAGCACCTTGAGCAAGACAATATGGCAGAACCATCAGCTTCAGATGTCCCCCTCAGAAGATCAAGAAAAGAATGTCTGAATCTTAAACTGCGCAGTCTGATTTGGATGTTCCCACTGAGATGCAGCAGGAATCCGTAGTATGTTTTATTCCTTCAAAGATATCCATTACCACACCCAACTGGTCTGGTATGGTATCTGCTACCTGCACGTCTGACGAAACTGAGCCTACCACAATAGTAGAGAAGGGGGAACCTAAGGGGATCATCTGAGAGGAACCAAAGGGCATGCCACAAATCCTTGTTAGGGAAAAGGTACTGGGCATCCTAATTAAGGTCCATTAAGGTGGATGTCCTGCCTAAGAAAAAGAAACAAGTATGTGTGTTTCTCCCATTTGGACATCTCAGGAGAAGGAAAGTCTTGCATTCTCACAAGGCCTGTTATGGCTATGTAGTCCATGAAGCCTCTTCTTTCCTCACTACTACTTCACAAGCCACCGCATCTTCTGCAGAGACAACATGACCTCATCTGAGGAGTAGGAGGAATGTGAATTCAAATGAGGATTTCTTTACCATAATCATCTCAGATTCATACTCCTGGACAGCTTGCTTCAGATATGAAAATCACACACCTGGTCCCCTACCTTACCCATAAAATAAATTTCACTTGGGGGGACTTATCTTTAGGATGATGCAACATTTTGAATGGGAATCCAGACAAGTCACTGATGAACAAATAAGGTACTGTGATTTGCTTGAGGTAGGGGGCTCCTAAACACACCCATTTTCCCCAGTCTTTGAAACCTTCCTGGTTGTTTTTGCATAAAGTTCTACTTCCTCTGATTCCCATTTTCCAGCCCTGAAAAATTCAGATAGGTTTTATATGGTCCCTGAAGACAGTTTATCTACAAAAACCCTGCAGTGGATACATTAGTCTTTTCTATCACCACTGATAAACGCACTAAGCTTTTACCTGCAGCTAATGTGTTGCCATCAGATACAGATAGTTTATAGGTTGGTACTAGGCTGTCGGCCGTAGGGCCTATGCAAGCCTAGCCATAACAATTCCCTGGATATTTCTTCCCACAATATTTACTTCTCTAGGCCCCTGTGTAGCAGGGCGACTGACATGATCCCCGGGGTGAATTTCCTATCTCCCATCCAATCATCAAGGTTCCTTTTGAAGAGGGCCAATAAGGTGCTCTGCTTGATGTGTATGGGCAGTCTATTCCAGAGTATGGGCAGTCTCTGGGTCAGGAACCTGTTCCTCCAGCATGTTTTGTTCATTGTGATGACAAGGTTTAGATCCCTGGAGCATGTGGCTCTGAGGGATTGGGATTTCTTTAAGTGGAACATGTCCAACAGCTCAGGGTTTGACATGGCCTTGTATGTTAAGCAGAGATCTCCTCTGACTGGACTATATGCCACAGAGTATAGCTGTAGTTTTTTTTAGACAGTCAGCATATGGCATCTGCTTTAGGCCTGTGATTCTTTTAGTGAGGTATTTCTGTGACCTTTCCAGCTGTTGCAGATGTCTTGTGAGGTACATACCAAACGGGGCATTATACTCTATAATGGGTCTAATGAGGGATGAGTACAGTGGGACAATGACCTCCTTTTTTCTGGATGAAAAGCCCTTAGTGATGAGGTGTGCCAAATAGAAGGATTTCCTGACAGTTGTGGCAATGTGATTATCGAAAGTGAGACCACTGTCCACCTGTGTCCCTAAATCTCTCATCACACTTTCGATGTTTAGTGTCCTGCCACCTATGTGGTAATTCATGGGTACATGTTTTTTTCCAAAGGGGATAACTATACAGTTCTTGGCATTAAGCTTGAGCCCATGGCTCTGGCACCAGGCATCTGTTTCTGTAAGGCCCTTTTGTAGAATATCAACATCATTTGGGGATTCATTAGTGGCTCCCAGTTTGCAGTCATCTGCAGACTTTGTTAGCCAGAGTCCCTTAGTGTTGGCCTGTACTTCAGATAAGTTGATGCCAAACAAGAGTGGTTCCAGGACTGAACCCTGAGGTACTCCACTTGTTACTTGTCTGGAGCTGGATTTGGAGTTGGCTACTTTTAAGGTTCTGTCAGTAAGCCAGTTGGCAACCCATCGACTGACGTAGGGATTTATGCCCAGCTTAGTAAGGTTATCTATGATTCCAGAGTGGGGGGTGGTGTTGAAGGCCTTGGCGAGGTCCATGTAGGCTGTGTGGACAGCCTTACCCTCGTCCACAGCTCTGGAGACTGATTTGAAGAAGTCGGTCAGATTCAGGAGACGAGATCGTCCCTTCACAAACCCAAACTGGGTGGGGTCCAGTGTTTGAAGGTTGCCAGTGTCTTTGTTTATAAGTTCCATGATAATGCATTCCATGCCCTTGCAGATCAGGCTTGTCAGACTGATGGGACAATAGTTCCCGGGATCCAAGGTGGATCCTCCCTTGTGGAGTGGAATAACTGTAGCTGTGCGCCACTCAGTGGGCACAAAGCTTGAGGTGAGGCTATGATTAAACATGACACTTAGGTGAGGTGCCAGTTGATTTTGTAGTTCATGTAGTACACAGCCTGGGATGTCATCTGGTCCCATGGATGCTGAATTATTAGCTTTGGAGAGTGCGGTTTCTACCTGTGTGGCCGTGATTATCGGAATTTGGCAATCTTTTGGTACTGAGATGGGCCCTTTAGGGGGTGAGAGGGGGGGTGAAGTTGGCACTAAATTGATCTGCCAGGATATTGGCAATATCCTTGGGATCAGTATATTTAATGCCATTCTGTTGTAACTCAGAGCAGATCTGAGCATTGCCATTTAGATTCTTGACATAACTATAGAATGCCTTGTGGTTGTCTTTGGAATATTTGGCAATTTTAGTTTCATAACTAGCTTTTGAGGATTTTGAGGGATCTCAGCTTTTTACTGAGGCTGGTGAGGGAGTTTTTTTTTTGCATCCTGGGATTTTCCTCTTTTTTGCAACAGTTTCTTCCTTCTATTGTATAGTTTGTTTATAGCAGGGGACCACCAGATTGGCTTCCTTTTTTTGGAGAAGAGCATCTTGGTTCTATTTGGGATGGCACGATTCATGCACGAGTCGATGTGCTTGTGCAGTGCCTTAGTGTAGGATTCTGCAGTCGAACTTCCAGATCCCATCTACGTAGGTGTTGTGAAGTTTGTCACTTCTGACTTCATTAGCTTGAAGTTGGCTTTGGAGAAGTTACTGGGGGGTAGGGATGGGATGTGGATGTCAAGGGTGATTTGCTTATGGTCAGACCTGACCAATGAGCGAGTGACGAGTGGTGTGGAGCATCTATCTCCCATGTTGGTAATGACCAGGTCTAGGATATTGGAGCCCCTGGTGGGACAATGGATTAGTTGATCCAGGGCGTTGGAATTTATGAATTCCAAGAACTGTTGGGAAAAGGAGTTGGTACCTGAGTAGTTTTCCCAATTAATGGCAGGCTAGTTGAAATCACACAGTATTAGGGTGTTTGGTTGTATCTTAATATTTTCCAGTATGTTTAGAAAGGTGTAGTGAGAATCTTGGGGCATGGTGGGGGATCTGTAGCAAGCTGCAATTTGGATTACCTAGTGTTAGTTGCACCTGGAGAATTTCAGATGCATTGTGTTGGGCAACTAGCCTGGAGGTGTGAATATCCTTGGTGAATATGGACACTCCTCCACCTTTAGTGTTTCGGTCCTGGTTTTGTGGCCGAAAAGTGTGGTAAGAATTGTAGCCTGGTATTGCAGGGGTGCTCTCTGGAGCCTTGAACCAGGTCTCAGTTACTGCACAGATATCGATGTTCTCCATTTTTAGGAGTGCCTCGGGAGTGTGCATTTTGAGGTTTAGACTTCTAACATTGAGTAGCATTACCTTCAGATTTTGCCTGCTCCTATCTGTTACGGTGGTGGTTTTATCCTTTGAACCTTGCCTAAAAAAGGCACTATAGGGGTGGCAAGAGCTTTAGCCAGTAACCTGAATCCCAGGGGTGACAGGTGCAGACCATCTCTAGCAAAGCATCGTGGTTTGTCGATCATGTCTTCCCAGGCAGACAAATACTGGATCCCCTTTGAATGACACCAGAAGCTTAGCCAATTGTTGAAGTCAATCATTTTGTCCTTATACTGTGGTATCATTCTGGGCGAAGGCAAGATGCTGCTCAGGGCTAGGGTCATACCTGCCTGGGTTACATGATCCAAGAGCTCTTCCATGTCTCTTTTCATGTAGTCCAGGGAGGTACGTCTCAGATCATTCACTCCAGCATGGACAATGACAGAGTCGTATTTGTACTTGTTGTGGAGTGACTTGAGTGCATACGTTATGTGGCGGATCCTGGCACCCGACAGGCAACTGACAGTAATTTTCTCTTTGTTCAGTCTGGTGAGTGGGACATCAGTGTGCCTGACTATAGAGTCACCTGTGACTAAAGTGTTGGGTAGATTGTCTTGCCTTAGGGGCTGCTGTTTGGTGGCACACTGGTGTTGTGAGCTGTGTGTCACTTTGGTTGTGACTGGTGTTTGCGTTTCGGCTTCGGAGGTCCTTGTTAAGGGCCTCCGCATATGTGGCTTTAGTGTTGCTATGTGTGGGTGTTGATGGTGTGGGTTTTGAAGGGCTATGAGTTGCTTGAGGTGTGATGCAGGTGTTAACCTTCTCCTCTTGACTGTCTAGCACAATCTTGGCCGGAGAGAGCTTTGCTTCCAGTTTGCCTATGTAAGTGCATCTCTCGCAGGTTGTAGTGTTGGGTGGTAGGAGGATAGGATTGTCTGTGTACATGAGGCAGTTGCCGCATTGCCCCAGTATGCCCAGATTCACCAGGTGGACAGGAGAAATCACCGGAAGCTGACTAGATGCTTTTTTGTAAAGTTTAAGAGCTGTTTTCCTTACCTTTGCAAGGTACTTTGCAATTATAGGCTGTTTAGTGCCTATGATTTATTTCTCCTTATTGACAAGGAGAGCTGAGTGCTTGTATCTGTTTCAGGCTTCCAAGTGCTTTCCAGCAGGTTCTAGAGCAAGTGCTAGTCACAGGGGTTCAAATTTTAGTGCTGAGAAACCAGCTAGTTTTAAGGGAAAATTTGAAGAGCAGACTTTCTGGCACCTGGAATAGTTTAACTGTAGCCTCGCAGTGCTGCACGATGTGAAAATGTGCAAACACATGCATTTTTAAGCCAGAAAGTTGAAAGGGATATAAATTAGCCCAAAAGGCTAATAAAATTACAATTTCAGGGCTGGAAACCACTCCTCTAGCGTTAGATAGGCAGTACAATGCTCACCAGTCCCACTGGTAGGCAGTAGGACTTCCCTCTACCAAAGCAAGGTCTGGAGAGCTCTGAGCACAGAAAATAAAGTCCTGAGACAAGCAAAGCCTGGGATATGGACTGGCTAGAAAAGGTGGGAAACGAGCAAACAAGATAGTATTTTTTTTTGTTGAAACAGACTAAATAATACAGTAAATAAACACAGAAAATGCTAACACACTTGAGTGTGTAGTCCTAGACAGTAAATGCAATTAAAACTCTACAAAATTAGCAATTTAAAACTGTTTTAAATGAAGCAAGGCAAGTGCACAACTGAAAAACGATTTAAGAGGCAGTAACACAGCAGAATAAGTAGCTAGTCTACATATACAGAGAAGTCTATATATATATATATATATATATATATATATATATATATATATATATATATATATATATATACGTATACAGAAAAGCAGCTAAAACACACAAACACTTCAGATGCAGTACAACCTAGAGCATTGATTTGTAGCAATATTAAGGCAATTACAGTTATAATAAATGCTCTGAAATATACTCTATATTTCCAAAATGTTTGAGAAGCACAGTCAGAACACAAGGAGATTCAGTTAAAAATTTGTTTTTTTTTTTGAAAGGGAAAAAGGAGAAACAGAAGGCCTTATCAAATGTTCTCTCTGTATTAGGTAGAATGAGCTAATGACACTAGACTGGGAGGAGTGCCCAGATCAGATAAGCTATTGGCCTACAGACAGTAAGCACTAGAGAAAGCCACAAAATGAAAGTTTTTAAACAGATAAAGATTTGTAAAGATACAGAATGCTTTTATCTGCAAACAAATCAGTTACCCGTGCAGATTAGTTAATAACAATAAAATACACTCATAAACTAAGCAGCAGGCAATAAAAGTGCTATATATAAATTGCTGGAAACAATAATCTGTATAAATCGAAAAAAACAGGATACTTGTATATCTCAGCTAACAGTTGTAGTCAACACCTCTCATCCACTCTGCTCAGTGTGTATAGACAGAAACCCTCTCAAAGTTAGGGCTTAAGTACCAGAAGAACAACTTTTTTTTTTTCTTTTTTACAAAAACATAAAAGAACCAGCCCCCACTAGCCAGCAGACAATTAACACAATCTAGCCAAGGTAAAGGAAGGCTTCAGCTAATTCAAGATGGCCTGTGCATGTGCTTTGAACAATCACTGTATAAACAAACAAGCCCAGAGCCAACAATTCTGAACTAGGACAAATACTAAAGCTATTAGCCTACAGACAGTAAGCACTAGAGAAAGCCACAAAATGAAAGTCTTTAAACAGATAAAGATTTGTAAAGATACAGAATGCATTTAACTGCAAACAAATCAGTTACCCGTGCAGATTAGTTAATAACAATAAAATACACTAAAAAACTAAGCAGCAGGCAATAAAAGTGCTATATATAAATTGCTAGAAACAATAACTTTTAGTTTAGGACCATAAACTGGTATGGGAAAAAGGTGTACACCTCTGTCACCTTGGCCTTCATGACCGCAAATTATCAGACTAGAGGAATTAAATAAAACTATAGTTAATTTAGGGGACTCTGAGGACAAGGTGCAGGCTGTTTCCATGCTCAGTCAGGCTACACTAGTAGCTATGATGTTGCATAGACTTCTTCCAGGGCTGCAGTGTCTGGTTCTGTTATCTGCAAATTTGCTTGGCTCCACATTCATTCCCCCCTTCACAGGGACCTTTTATTTGGCCGTACACCAGCCGAACTTTTCAAAATTATGCAAAAGGGAAAAATAATGGAGAATTTTAAACATATTTTCTTTTCACATCAGTCAGTAGATATCAAATTAATTATCCTTCCAAGTCCACTTCCTTTGTCAGTAGGAAGCTAAAGCCACCCATCCCCCCTGAAGGGCAGAAAGCAGACCAAGAAAAACTTTAAGGTGATACCTGCTAGAGAATCTAAAACCGGAAAAGTCCTTTTTCCAGATAAACCAGCCTTTATCATCTGCCTCCCTCCTCAGTCCAAAACACCCTTTGTCCAAAAGGCTCACTCTCTCTCCCAGCTTGGGAATCGATCACTTCAGACAAATGGGTCCTTTTATTTTTATTTTATTTTACATTTGATGACTGGGAAAGTCCGACTGGACACAGGTCCATTTTCAGCAGAGGCCTGGGGAGAAAAGCTCCATTTAAACAATTGCTAAACAGATACAATTATAAGAAACAGCCTTGCATTCTTAATACACACACACAAAATATCATCTAACATTGCAGCACAGGCTCATGTACAGCACATAGTTGTGTTTTTAAATGCAAACAAATAGCATATAGGAGTGTGTTTAATATTTAATTATAGACATACAAGTTAATATCATTGGAATAAAACAATTTTAGGAAGGAATAAGAAATGTACAGGCTAGAGGGGAATCACCTCACCTCCACCCAGTCAGACTCTTCTCATACCACCCCTCATCCATGATCCTGTTTCCAGGAGAAAAGATATTTATTCAAGATATTTTCTGGTTCCTTCCACAAACTCTTCACATGTCCCTAGACTTAAAGGATGCTTCTCTGCACATACTTGTTCACCCCACAGGAAATTCCTCTGGTGCTTTGTCTTTTCATCACACTTTCAGTTCTCTACTTTTCCCTTTGGTTTATCTCTGCTCTCTGGGTATTCGCAAAGTGTCTTGCATTAGCTGTTGACTTTTGCATATCCCAGGGAATGCAAGTATTTCTCTTCCTGGACAATCTTCTTATCTAGTCCTCTTCCCAGGACACTTTGCAGCACCTGATCTTCACCATGTCACTTCGGAAAGACTTGGGTTCACACTCAACCTGAAGAAGTTTTCTCTGAGGGATCTGGGATTCTTAGGTTGCACACCAAATACCCTCTCAGTGACAGCCTTTCTCCCTCAGGAGGAAGTCGTGTTCCTGCCCAACTAGTTCCAGTCCGTGCTCCCTCTGGACTTGACCTCAGAAGGAGAAATCCTAGAAACTTTGAGCTACATGGGAGCCACAATAGCCTTAGTGTCCTTCACCAGTCTACTCAATGAGAAAGATCTATTTGTACATGAAGTCCCTTTGGTCTCAACACTGTCACACACTGAACTTCTGAATCCCTTTTGTGTCCTTTCTAAAGGAGGAGTTACAATGGTGCATCTTTCAAATTCAACTCTGTTCAGGTCCACCCTGCTGCCCATCCACTCCAAGGGTTGTGACATGCAAGATCTCTACACGGATACTTCAGATCTGACTTGGGGTTGCATGGACGGGTCCCAGAAGAGTTTAAGGCCAGGGTCCCACAAAGAGATAAAGGATCTGATTAGTTTGAAGGGAATGAAGGCCTGTATTCAAGCTCTTCAGGTGATCAGTCACCTCTAGAATGCTGACCCCCTCAGCACTTTCACGGACAGCTCCACGGTCATGTGGTTCATCAGCACACAAGGGGAGGGGAGCACTAAGTCCTACCAGTTGCGTAGGCTAGCTTTTTTGGCATGGAACTATGCAGTTAAAGCAAAATTATATGTGCAGGCTGATCACATTCCGTCAGAAGACAGTGTTCTACCAGACTCACCCAGCAGTACACGGAAGACCCTCACAAATGGATGTTGAACAGAGAAATTTTCCTAAACATAGTCTACAGATGGATTATTCCTCAAGTAGATATGCTTGCCTCCTCCTCCCAGAATGGACAGCTGAAACTGTTCTGCTCTGGGGCACCTTATCTTCAGGCCTGGAGAATGGACACTATAATCTCTTACTGAGGGCGAGCTAGAGTTCATGTCTGCTTTCCCCCTAATCTCAAAGCTGCTTCTGAAGATCCATAAGAACAAACCAAAAATCTTACCAGTGACTCACTTCTGGCTGAGGCAGCATTGGTTCCCACTTCTTCACCTATGCAGGATTCATCACTACAAGTTACCCTATAGAGTGGACTTAACTCGTGCAGAAAAAGGGCAACCTGATACTCCCAAACCTACAGTCTCTTAATCTGTCTGACTCTCTGGGTGATAGAATTTTTATCCCTTTTAGACATCGTTTTTCAGACATGTTTCAGGTGCTTCAGTAGGCAAGAAAACCTGAAACTAGAAAATCTTATATCCCAAGTACAAAATATTTTCCATCTGGCATCTCAAGAGGAATGAGGGCCGTTTTCAGGTGGGGATTTCAGTTCATTTGTGTGAGTTACTCAAAAGTGGACTAGCCTATTCCTCCTTCAAGGCACACGTATCTGCTGTTTCTGTCTGCATGCCTCTAAATTCTCCTTTTCTTTCTAGAATTGAGGTCAAACAATTTTTAAAAGGCACAGTTCACTTGAACTCAGCTTGGAGGGACATTTGGACTCCCCAGGATTTGAACTTTGTTTTGAAAAAACCTTTTGAACCAGCTGCCAATATCTTACTAAAATTCCTGGCAAAAACTTTATATCTCCCCATAGTGTCTTTTTTAGACTGTGCTAAGTTGTTAAACCCTCCAACATAAGAAAAATCACTCACGCATACCTAAAGGTACTGCTCTTCACTGCTAAATGTTTAAGTACAAAACTGCACTCCCCTGAAGCCCTGGGGAGCACATACATATATGCAGTCACAGAAACATTGTTCAGAACCATAGAAAGAACCCCTGCTATCAAATGTTACAATGCCTTTCATACATTATGATCCTCCTCAGCTTAGGATAAACAAAGGGAGTAGGTATCTCAGTGTTCATAAAGGACAAGTACACTGCTAGACTGGTCAAACAACATGACTCACTTGAGTTGCTTCATGCCCAACTAACCATAGGTGCGACCTGTCATATCCTTGCTAGCTACAGATCCCCTAACATGAGTCTGGAAAACCACACCTTCCTCCTAAAGCTACTGGAATCTCTTTAACATTCAGCCTAACATCTCTTGCTACCCCCATAGTGCCTTTTTTAGGCAAGGCTCAAAAGACAAACCCACCTCCATAGGTATCACAAGGGATAAGAAACTAAGAGTAATGCTACTCAACGCCAGAAGTCTAAACCTCAAGATGCACGCACTCGAAACTCTCCTTAGCATGGAGAACATCGATATCTGTGCAGTAACAGAAACCTGGTTCAGGGCTCCCGAGAGCACCCCAGCACTGCCAGGTTATACCTCATACCATGCTTTTCGGCCCCAAAACTTGGATCGAACCACAAAAGGAGGGGGAGTATCGATATTCATCAAAGATACCCACACCTCCAGGTTGGTGGCAAAGCACGAAGCATCAGAGACTATCCATTTGCAACTAACAGTGGGTAAAACTGCCTTCCAGTTTATAGCCTGCTACAGACCACCCTCCCAAACCCAGGAACCCCACTCGGCCTTCCTGAGAACACTGGAAAATATGAAGGTCTCTTCAAACACCATTATATTGGGCGACTTCAACTACCCAAACATAGACTGGGAGCATTACTCTAGCTCCAACACCCTAGCCCAAAGATTCCTAGAATTTATAAACTCAGATGCTATGGAACAACTTGTTACCACTCCCACAAGAGGGGAAAACATACTGGACCTGATCATCACCAACATGGGGACTCTATGCTCCAGACCAGAAGTGTATCCCTCACTGGTAAGATCAGACCATAAACTAATCTCACTGGATATTCACATCCCGACCCCACCCCTGCCCAGAAAACCACAGTGAAAAACTTCTCTAAAGCAAATTTCACACTCCTCAAAACCAAGGTGGAATCCTTCAAAGCCCCCGGGCCTGTGGAAAATACGGCCCAGACCACAGAATCCTTTATAAACGCATTCTATGAACACCTTCAGGAATGCATGGATCATGCGATCCCAAATAAAACCAAGACCCAGTCCTCCAAAGGCAGACGTCCTGTCTGGTGGACCCCAGCCATAAACAAACTATACAATAGAAGGAGGAAGCTACTAAATGATAGGGAAGGCATCACTGATCAGTATTAGCAAAAAACTATGGGCACTCATAAAATTGTCTAAGGCCAGCTTCGAGAGAAAAATTGCACAGGACACTAAGGATAATCACAAGGCTTTCTTTAGTTATGTTAGGAACCTGGGTGGTAATTCCCAGATATGCTCAGAATTAGTCCAAAATGACAAAAAATACACTGAACCCACAGACATTGCCAACATCCTAGCTGACAGGTTCAGCGCAAACTTCGTCCCCTCCCCAACAAAGGGCAAATATCTATGCCAGCAGAGTGCTGCCCCTGACATCTCAGATGCTCAGGTAAGAGCCGCCCTCTCCAAAGCAAAAACACAGCATCAATGGGACCAGACGGTGTCCCAGGCTGTCCTACATGAACTCCAAGAAGAGCTAAACCCAAACATAAAACTACTGTTCAATCTCAGCCTTACTACAGGATATGTGCCCAAAGAGTGGCGTACAGCAACAGTGGTCCCTCTCCATAAAGGTGGTGCCTCAACGGATCCTGGAAACTATCGCCCCATAAGCCTGACTAGCTTGGTCTGCAAAGCTATGGAAAGGATCATCATGGACCTCATAAATAAAGATATTGGGGACCTACAGACACTGGATCCTACCCAGTTCGGCTTTAAGGGCAGATCCTGCCTCTTAAACCTGGTTGATTTCTTTGAAACCGTCACCAAGGCCATTGACGAGGGGAAGGTGGTCCACACAGCCTACCTGGACCTCGCAAAAGCCTTCGATACAATACCCCACTCGGGTATTATAGATAAGCTCACCAGCTTAAACATAAACCCCTATGTCACTAGATGGATTGCAAACTGGCTCAAGGACAGAACCCACATGGTTAGAATTGCTGGAGCCATGTCAGACTCCAAACCAGTTACAAGTGGTGTCCCACAAGGCTCAGTCCTGGGACCTCTCTTGTTCGGTATATATTTCTCGGAGGTACAGGCCAACACGGAAGGACTGTGGCTGACCAAGTTCGCAGATGACTGCAAACTGAGCGCCATAATCGACTCTCCAGCCGACACAAGCATCCTCCAAAAGGGCCTCATAGAAGCAGACAACTGGTGCCAGAGCCATGGCCTCAAGCTAAATGCCAAAAAGTGTATAGTCATCCCCTTTGGCAAAAACAAAGTGCCCACAAATTACCACATAGGTGGTAATCCATTAAGTACAGAAGAAGTAATTAGGGACCTGGGGACCCAAGTTGATAGCAATCTCTCATTTGACAACCACATGGCCAAAGTGGTTAGAAAAACATTTTATATAGCCCACGTAATCATGAAGGGATTCACATCTAGATCAGGGGAGATCATCGTGCCTCTTTACTCATCCCTCATCAGGCCCATAATTGAGTACAATGCCCCTTTTGGGATGTACCTTACCAGACACCTGCAGCAACTGGAAAGATCCCAAAAGTACCTCACCAAGAGGATCAAAGGGCTCAAACAGATGCCATATGCTGCCCGGTTAAAGAAACTCCAGCTCTACTCAGTGGCATACCGCCTGTTCAGAGGCGATCTGTGCCTGACGTATAAAGCCATGTCCAACCCGGAATTAATGGACATGCTGCACCTCAGAAAATTCAAATCCCATCGAGCTACGCTCGAGAGACTTGAACCTCAGCACTGAAATAAATAGGACATGCTGGAGGGACAGATTCATAACCCAGAGGCTCCCTTCACTCTGGAATAAAATCCCAGTCCAGGTTAGGCAGAGTCCCTCATTGACTCTATTCAAGAGGAATCTTGATGAGTGGATGGGAGATCGTAGGTTTACCCCGGGTATCACTTCTGTGTCACTGTTAGACAGAGGCACAGTATACTAACCTCGAAAAAGGGCATAGCAAAATAAATTTAAAATGGGTGGCGAAAGCCAAACACATTCTGGCTAGGCTTATAAATGCCCTAGGGCAGATAGCCTAGTATGAACCTATGAACCTATAACTATGGGTGACTTCAACTACCCCTGCATAAACTGGGATTTATATGACCCATAATTGACTTGCTCAGAGGTTTTTGAACTTCGACAGAGCAAGCACCCTGGAACAACTAGTTAGCTCCTCCACTAGAGGTACAAATGTCTTCGACCTAGTACTCATGAACATGGGAGGATGCTGTTCCCTCCTGTGCATTAACTCCTCCCTGGTAAGATCTGACCACAAAATGATGATCTTGAGTACTAAAGCTAACCTGGAATCCTCATCAAACTCCAAACCTGTTAAGAACTTTGCTAAGGCCAATCACTTCAAACTAAGTGACAGCTTATTAAATTTCCAAGCCCTTTTGAACCCAGATGACACTGTGGCCTACTCTGAGCTGTACACAAAAGCATTGTACAGCCACATTCATAGCTGCATGGAGGAGGCAGTACATGTCTGAGTCAAACCTATTATTACTGGCAAAAAAAAACCCTGGTGGGCCCCTAGCATATGTAGGCTATTCAAGAAAGGGAAGATATTGTCTCCAAAGCCAAGAAGGAACTGACATATCGGTGCAAAAAGACACCCACCAGTCTATACAAACAGATTAGAAAGATGGTCAAATCTGCCAGAGCAAACTTATCAGGCAAAGATCACTGCCCAGGTGAAAGACAACCCATAAGACTTTTTTAATTATGTTCATAACTTCAGGGGAATTGCTAAACAATGTGCTGAGTTAATCATGAATGGCAACACTTACACCCAGCTGGAAAGTATACAAAGTATACCAAACCTGCTTGCCGACAAGTTCAGTTCAAACTTCTCCCTCTCATCACCTCCTGCCACACCCGAAGAAACACACACAACCATTATCATACCAGTTATTATGAGGGAACAGGTTCTTACTGTGCTTGCTAAAGCCAAAAGCACAATCTCCATGGGTCGTGTCAGCATTCCATGGTGCTTCTTAAGCAGTCTAAAATAGAATCTCTCAGGGCAACTAGAAACCCTGTTTAACCACAGCCTCTGAATGAGCTTTGTCCCAGAGGAAAGGAGGACTGTAATAGTCATCCCTCTGCACAAGAGGGGCCCATCAACTGACCCAGGGAACTACAGACCAATAAGCTTGACCAGTCTCATCTGCAAGGCCATGGAGAGAGTTATCATGGACCTGATCAATAACATAGGAACTCTTCAAAAACTGTACCAGACCCAGCTTGGCTTTGTGAAAGGGATGCCTTCCTGCTCAGTCTGGTGGACTTTTTGAGAAAGTCACCAGGGCCATGGATGAGCGTAAAATGATGTACTCTGCTTATCTAGACCTGGCCAAAGCTTTCGACACATTCCCGCACTTGGGGATCATAGATAAACATACTGAGTTAGGCATAAACCCTTACTTTATCAGATGGATAGCCATCTGGCCAGTGTTGGAGGTCTCTGGCTCACCAAGTTCACTGATGACTGTAAGCTGGGAGCAATCATTGAATCCCCAG
Organism: Protopterus annectens; assembly: GCF_019279795.1. Taxonomy (NCBI): domain Eukaryota; kingdom Metazoa; phylum Chordata; order Ceratodontiformes; family Protopteridae; genus Protopterus; species Protopterus annectens. The sequence goes on along the minus strand of NC_056739.1, from coordinate 633,699,884 downwards.
ATGATGTTGACATTCTACAAACGGGTCTGAAAATGATAAACATCTAGTGCTAAAACCACTAAATGCTAAAAATAATAGTAATAAGAATAATAATAATATTGCCCTTCGGTAAATCAGATATCTTTGCAAATTATAATATTGATCGCACACCCCTAAAAGTAGACCCAATGGTGAGGAACCTAGGAACACAGATAGTAACTTAAACTTTGACCACCAGGTAGCTATAGTAGTGAGGAAATCCTTGTGTGTGACACAACTTATAAGTAAAGGCATGGCATCAAGGTCAAAGGAATTCATAGTGCCATTGAACTTGTCTCTCATCAGGCCCATAATCAAGTACAATGCTTCCTTCTGCATGTACCTGACCAGACACTTACACCAACTGGAGTGCCCCCGGATGTTTCTCACTAATGGCCCTATCCCTTTACTCCATCTCATATCATTATGCCTAACCTTCAAGGCATTCTCTGATCCAGCCCTGATGGAAATGTTACATATTCACAAGAAACATTATACAAAGGTAACACATTCCATGGACCTGAACCTTATTTGTCACTCTAACAGAACTTGCTGGAGAGACAGATTCATACCTCAAAGGCTACCTGATCTATGGAATAAACTTCCCATCATCTTAAAAGAAAGCATGTCCCTCAATGTCTTCAAAAAGAATTTGGATAAATGGATGGGAAACCATAAATTCACTCCAGGGGTACTGCCCATGTGCCTTATGGACAGAGGCAGTCTGTAAAATGATTCAGGGCTTCCACCCCCAAAGACCCACTACCCTGATACTACCCCATCCCATAGCTGTAGAACTAAGATATAATATTGTCATATCCTGGGTATTATTGGCTAGGCTTGCAAAGCCTCTTGTGCTTAGCCTGGTAATCACCTATGAGCCTGGAAAACAGTTCTGCCGATTGCTGTTACCTCTGACTGAAGAGTTTCAGAGCTGCAAGCCCTAATGGCCATTCCTCCCTTCTTTATCTTCAATATATTTGGCACAAAAAAGGGCTAACCCCTTTTTTGTGCCAAAAGTAGTAAATGAACTGTCACTCAAGAAGACCATGTATTTGCTTACTTTCTTTCCTAATCTGCAGAACAATGGTGAAAAACACCATTCCCTTGATGTGCACAGGCAGCTTAGACAAGACAAAAGCTTTCAGGAAAACTGACTATGCCTTTGTCTCCTTCCCAGGAGGCAAGTTAGATAATCCTGTTTCCAAACAGGCTATCCTCCAACTGGATCTCAAAATTTATTTTATTTATTTATTTATTTCAGTTTGATTACTGGGGAAGTCCACTAGGCCAAGACGTACCCATTTTCAGTGGATGCCCGGGGAGAAAAGCTCCAAAGGCAGTACAATCAAGGATACAATGCAAGAGATAAAATTACAATAGAATGTGCACACCGCAAGAATACATAATAAGAACACTGCAAATGCAAAATTACAATAGAATGTGCACTCAGCAAGAATACATATTAAGAACACTGCAAATGCTAAATAACAAAAAAGATTTTTTTTTTGGTACTAACATAATTTACAATATTTTCATCCTTACAGTCAAGTGTGAGTCAACTAAAACCATTGGCTGGAATTAGAGAGCAGAAAGGTGCTGGAGTAGAGGGGCTTAGTGTAGAAAAACCTTGAAATTATTATATAGGGTGAAAGCAAAAGCTATCTCCTGTTACTCTTTAAATGGCACGTCTCAGTCTTTAGTCATGAAGGTCCATTCCACCGAACCATTCTCCTCATCTGGAGCCTTCTTCAAAAGCATTGACTCCAGATGTGTACTGAAGGTGGACACCTGATTGTCAGTTAACACCTTTACTACGTACTACAGAGTGGATGCATTCTGCAGATCTCAAGCCTCCTTTACCAGGTCTATAATGCTATGATTGGCAGACAGCTGCCCGGTTTCCAGCCCATTCAGCCCCAACAAAACCTCTAGCTTTGGGAATCACCAATCAGTCTAGTACTGCAACACTGATCCAAGGAAGGACATTATACTTCAATATGAACTTATCATAACAGTAGATTTCCGACTGTGCATCCCTTCCTCAAATTCCCATTTTTCTCTCCCATTTTTGTGGCTTACGTATACCTTGTGGACCAAGGGGTAGACAGTTCCCTTCCCTTCTTGTTGGCTGGGCCATTTATTTATTATTTGCACTCAGGCTCCTCCAGGGTCTGCTTGCTGTAGATAGTCTGAGGATCTTACACTCATACATCTGCTTATGTACCCCTATGCCTATGGGCTGAAGCTGAACGTATGGTGCATCAGGAAGGTTTTGACTTTGGTATACCAGTCGGATATTGGGTTACCTTGGGCAGGATAACCCATCAGTATTGGAATACAGTGCAGCAGTGATCAATAGGACATCTACTGCTATGGTAAGTTCTTACACAAGTGTACTATTTCAATGTTTGATGAATTCATACATTTCTTAGATGTGGTGTTGATATGTTGTTCATATACTTTGCCAGCAACGTTCAAAACAGTTGGTTGACCAAAAGAAAACAAAATTCTGCTATCAGTTAACAAACAACTTAGATTAACATATCAAAATTAAATGTTGTATCCTAGTGTGATAATGCAAACAAAAGGAATTAAAAAAATAATTGTAACAAAACTTTTTCTTTCTAACCAGCCTTTCCTGCTTTCATATTACAAACTAATTATATTATAATTATATTTAACATAAACATGATGTTACCATTAGTGCTGTATATATCAAAAATCAATCTTTATCACTTGAATTCATGTATTTTCCTTGGTTATCTCATCCTTGCTTTCACCTGTCTCTCGCCACCTATTGTAATTTAAACAAATTAAACTTAGTTCTGTCACCTAGAGGATTCTGTTTATTTGGTTTCTCTGAATAATATTATGTTATACTTGTAAAAATGACAACCTTTACAACCCTGTTATTGTACTTGCAAAAATGACAGTCCATGTCAAATGTTTATAATTGCTATATTCTGACGTTTTGATTTCATGTAGTGTCTTCAAACTTTTCTTCCCAGGCCACTGCTGAAAACAGGCTGTTTATTATTGAGTCTTGTATCCTAGTTCAACTCTGATGTGGTAGATAGGCTTGTAGTCCATTTGCTAGATGTCCCCTCTCTCCCTTAAGCCCCATTCCAAGGTTGTTAACTCTTAATTCTCTTTCACTGTTTGCATACAGTACAAAGGAGAAAAAAAACAGTGTTAGTAGTATACTTGCCTTTGGTGCAGAATACTGTGGATTCTACTCCTACACCATGTGTATGGAGTGCTTATACTGCAGTGCTCTTTTGATCGAGGATTTTAAGGGGGAGAGGGGTTCTGCACTCCTGAGTGTATCCTCCTTTGTAGGAGATGCCTAGTAAATATGAACTTGTCAGTCATTCCCTCATGCAATATTACTAGCTTTTTATTTATTTATTTATTTACATTTGCTGACTGGGAGTGTCCGACTGAAAGTAGGTCCATTTTCAGTGGAGGCCCGGGGAGAAAAGCTCCACTGTTAAAATATACAGACAGTAGTTACATTGGATTTACATAGCAATTAACAATTTGATTAACATAGCAATTAATTACAAACATAGTTACAGATGAAGAACATAGTACATCAGTAGACAACTAGAATCTTTATCTGCGAAGTACATAACAGACATTACAACATTTAGGTTGTAGACAACTCACTGAAAGACTATTTCATTGAAAAAATAACATGATACAATCAAAAATACACAAGACAAAGCATTCACAAGCACTTTTTTGCAGGGGAGGCAAACCACCTTGCACCCATCCAACCTCCTTTACCTAAATGCAGTAACTCCACAGTCTCACAACTGTGCAGAAAGTGAAAATACCATGCACATGGAATCACTGCCAATCCGCAGTGGTGCAGCGGAAGCGTTGTTGCCTCACAGCAAGAGGTTCTCCTGTTCAGTTCTTGGCTGGAGTGTGGGGAGTGCCTTCTGTGTGGAGTCTGCATGTCCTCCCCGCGGTTGAGTGGCGTTCAAAAGACATGCGTAATGGGGCGTGCCTTCGTTGAAGGTTGGACGTCGAGCTGGCACCCTGGCGTTCGTGAAAATCTACTGCCAATTATTAACAGACCGGAGTTCCGCTGTGGCGACCCCTAACCGGGAAAAGCTGAAAGACGAGCAACAACAACAATTGTTACAATAAGAGGTTCCTGCTGTATAAAAAGTTTATGCGCATCCTAGCTTGCTATAATCAAGGTAGTGGGGTGTAAAGAAAGGTAGTGGTTGGATGGGGTGGGTGATATTAGAGTGGGAGTTGCAAGGGCAATGCCAGCATGTTTTTAGGTGCGTTTTTAGTAAAGTTTTGAAGTAGGTGCATGATGGTATGGAGATAATTGTGGGTGGGAGGAATTCCATAATTTGGCTATGGCGCAAGAGAATAGTGCTTCACCAGCAGACTTATTGGCTTTAGTGATCTGCAACTGATTTTTGTTGCTGGATCTTAGTGGTCTGGTGGTGCGATAGGGTTGGAGTAGATTCTGGAGGGATGGGACATTTAGTGGATAGTTTACTAGTTTGTGGGCGAGTGAGAGTTGATACCATTGAAGGAGGTGAGGGAGTTCAAGCCAGCCCAGTTCAGCAAGTGAGAGACAGTGGTGACTACGGTAGGATGCCCCAGTGGCGAATTTGGCGATTTTGTTGTAGCAGGTCTCTAGCTTGTTTAGATTGCATTGCTTTAGGTTGGTATATATTGGAGAGGCATAAAGTAGGGTGGAGATAAGATGGGAATTTGCTACTGAAATCTTTGCTGCTTTGGTGAGAAGTTGCTTATTTCTTTATAATGCTCCTAGTTTTTTGTGGACTTTTTTATGGTCATGGATATGTGAATGTCAAATTTTAGTTTGTCTATTTCCACTCCTAGCAATCTGGTGTGTTCTGTTGGGTGTATAGTGGTGTTGTCTTTTGCTGTGATGTTAAAGTGAGAGTTGTTTTGAGTATGTTTGGTGGGTTGGAAGATGAGTAGTTTAGTTTTGTTTGGGTTGAGTATTAATTGGACATCGGATAACCAAGTTTCAACAGAGGAAAAGGCTTCCTGTGTGACTTTTTGCAGTTTGGGTAGGGACTGGGCTGAGCAGATGATGGTTAAGTCATCTGCGTATTATATGAGTGTGCCATGTTTGGTGGCAGAGGCTCGATTATTGGTGAAAATAGAGAAGAGTAGGGGTCCAAGGATCGATCCTTGGGGAACACCTATAGAGACAGGTAGTTGGGGAGATATGTCATTCTGCCATACAACGGATTGTTGGCAGTCAGACAGGTAATTCTGAAACCAGTTGGTGACTGATTGAGAGAAGGGTAGGTTATTGAGGACAGAGATGAGTTGTTTGTGTGGGACCATTTCAAATGCTGTAGATAGGTCTAGGTAAGTAGCAGAGGAGAGATAGCCATTGTTTTTATGCTGAAGGATAGTGTTAGTAAAGGGAGAGTAAGGCAGTGGTGGTGCTATGGTTTGGTCGGAAACCATGCTGAGTATTGGAAAGGAGGTTGTTAGTAAGGAGGTAGTCTGAGACCTGAGAGTGAATGCATCTCTCTAGTATTTTGGAGAGTGGAGAGACAATAGCTATGGGGCTATAACTGGTTAGTTCTGTGGGGGGGCTGCCTTTGTGGAGGGAAATTATATGTGATACTTTCCATAGTGTGGGAACGTAGCTTTTTGACAGAGATCGATTAATCAAGATGGATACTGGGTAGGCCAGAGCATCAGCTGCGATTTGTAGGTATTCACTTGGGAGGTTGTCTACTGCTAATTTGGTGGGCTTAAGTTTAGTTAAGAGTTTTTTTTTTATGTTGGAGGTAGGTACAGGAGAAAAAGAGAAGGCAGTGGGGAGATTACTAGTTGAAGGTATGGGTTGGAGGGGAAGGGGGGTTGTGTTTAGATAGTATGGTTTGTGTGAAGTGTGTGTTGAATGAGGTAGCAATATTTTTGGAGGAGTGAGGGATGTTAGGAAGAGGGGTACTGACTTTACCTGGGTGGAGGATGGAGTTTATGGAGGACCAGAATTGTTTGGGGCTGTGTTGGGAGGAGTCTATTGCATACTGGTAGTATTGGAATTTGTCCTGTTTTATTAGCTTTTTGAATCTGTTGTGTAGTTCTAGGAATTTCTGTCTAGTTCATGGGGTTTTGGTTTTGCGCCAGTGCTCCCAGGCTTTATCCCTGTTTTTCATTTCTGACTTAGTGGTTTTCTGTAGCCATGGGGAGGGTTGTGCTTTGGTTATGGAAAGTCTTATGGGGACATGGTAATTAAGGATGCTCAGGAAGGTAGTATTAAAAAATTCAACTGTGTCATCAAGACTGAGGTACTTTATAGGATGCCAGTTACATTCTTTGAGGGATGAGATGAATGTGAGTGGGTTAAAGTTTAGTTTTTTACGTATTTGACGGTAGATGACAGGTTTAGCTTGGTATAGGTATTTTTTGAGTAGGAATGTTGGGGAGTGATCACTGAGGTTATCTGATAAAGCAGCCTGTTATATATGACTGGGAGCTCTTACTGATTAGTATCCACTCCAGGGTAGTGTGCTTGCTGGAGTTTTTATTTATCCTGGTTGGCGACTGGACTAGTTGGGTGAAGCCGTTACATGATGGGTTGGATGGTTGCCAGAACAGGATTGCCAGTCAATATTGAAATCACCTAAAATTATAGTTTCTTGGGGGAGATGGTGTATAGACCAGCTGAGGATGTTTTCTAGTAGAGGGATGTTTTGGCCAGGTGGGAAGTAGCATCAAATTATGTTGATGGTTTTGTTTTGGTTTATTTTGAGGTTGGTATATATTTCTTCATTACCTATTTGTGGAGCTGATGATTTTAAGATCTGGATGTTTAAGATGCTATTTAAATATTATAGCTACACCGCCTCCTTTTTTGTTTAGTCGGTCTATTCTTAGTATGCCGTAACCGGTAGGGAGGATTTGCTCACTGGTAATGTGAGGTTTTAGCCAGGTTTCTGTCAGGATGACTATATCTGGGGAGTACAAGTCTATGGTGACATGGAGTTCATGGACTTTGTTGGATATACTTCTAATATTTAGGCTTAGTAGAAGGAAGTCACTTGGCTTTCTATTGGCTGTGATATGGGAGAAGTTGTGGTTTCTAGTCTGATTATGAGGATTGGGGTTGGAGATGGTAAGGCCAGATGTCTCCACTTTGGGCTAGTTTTGATATGCATGAGGTTATTAGTTTTGTCAGCTTAGCAATTTTTTTTTTTTTTTTTTTTTTAATGTAACACAGGTTAGTACTAGGCTAACTGCCCTTGCAAGCCTAGCCAATTATCCCTTGTGAGACTCAAACCTTGCACCTTGTGTTTGTAAGGCAAACACCTTAACCATTAGGCCACCCTCCCAACCCAATTCATTCTTCAAGGGGAGCAGCTACTGAATTTGTAGATGAAACTCTGAAATGTAAAGCTTGCCAGTAGCAACCTCTTAATTAGTTACAGATCTCTTTGATGTGGAATTCTTTGGATGACTTTTACTTTTGCAAAGATTGTGCTTTTTGACTTATAGTGGTGGACTGTAATGGCAGACGTTTGACTGGACTTTTATGGTTAAAATATTCTGAAATGGGCAGTTTTGTCATTATTGGGTCATACATTTTGTTTCATTGCTTACTGGAAAAATGTTCTAAACTACAAATTTAAAACCACTATCAAGTGGTGCTGTTTTTATACAAGGAATATAATTTATACAAATCAGGAAGGTGAATCAAAGAACACATACATATATGCAAACCCCTAAAAATGTGTACAAGGAGCCTATGGTTTGAAAACGGAAGGTAAGCTTAATTCTCCAGTAGCCAGATGCATTTATTTGAATGTGGGTTTTAATGCCGTTTCCATGAATGTGAGTTTCAATGGCAGAGAATTGTACTGCTCATGCTAAGTCTGTTTCATTCTGAGACTGTATTCTTTGTTTAGCAAATGTATATCAGTGTTTGTGCTATTTTATTTCCATATCTGTAATCACTGTAAAAGTAAACAAGAAAACAGTATGGGTACTAATAGGTTTGAAAAGTGCTTATGGTAACCAGGGAGAAATAGCCAAGTAATGGAACACTGGAATGGCTGGGAAAGGGGCTGCTGTGAGGGGGGGTTGCTGCAGGAGGGACTGCTGTGGGTAGACCCCAATCTATTCATAGGTTCATAGGTTCATAGATTAGTACTAAGCTAACTGCCCTTGCGAGCCATTTTAAGCCTAGCCAGTTATCCCTTGTGAGACTCAAACCCTGCACCTTGTGTTTGTAACCATTAGGCCACCCTCCCAACCCTGCCTAGGGCCGCATTTGACCATGATCCAGCTCTGAGCATAATGTCTTAACCTACTTATTAATGCTACTGGAGTTTAAATTAAATTAACATGGAGAATGTTAGGGTCCAACCTAACACTGTCATACTGGGCGACTACAACTACCCCTCCATTAACTGGGAAAACTACTCATGTACCAATACACTTGCCCAACGTTTCCTGGAATTCATTAATTCCAGTGCCCTGGACCAGCTCGTTCTTACCCCCACTAGAAGTAGCAACATCCTTGACCTGGTCATTACTAACATGGGCGACCGTTGCTCTACACCAATAGTCAACTCCTCCCTGGTTAGATCTGACCACAAACTAATCACCTTCGAAATCCACATCCTCCCCACCCCACCCCGCAAAGGTAACCACCATGAAAAACTTCTCCAAGGCTAACTTTGGGTTCCTAAAAACAGAGGTGGCTAACTTCACGGCACCCATGCATCTGGAGAATAGTTGCAGACCTGCTGAATCATATACCAATGCACTGTACGAACACGTACACAAATACATGGATCTCGCCACACCCAATAGAACCAAGACACACTCCTCCAAAAAAGGAAGCCAATCTGGTGGTACCCTGCCATAAACAAACTGTACAACAGGACGAGGAAACTGATGCGGAATAAGGTGAAGTCCCAAGACTGGAAAATAGCCTGAACAAAAAGTTGAGATCCCTCATCAAATCCTCTAAAGCTAGCAATGAAAACAGAATTGCAGCAGATAGTAAAGACAACCACCAGACCTTCTATAGTTATGTAAAGAATCTTCACAGCAATACCCAGATTTCCTCTGAGCTACTGCACAATCGTACCTATATTGCCAGTATATTGGCCGATAGATTCAGTGCCATCTTTACCCCTCCCCCCAAAGGACCAATCACAATAGCAGCAGATTGCCAGGCACCCAGTATTACTGCTGCACAGGTTAAAATAGCACTGTCCAAGACCAAGAACATAGCTTCTATGGGAACAGACAATATCCCTGGCTGTGTTCTGCATGAACTGCAGAGTGAACTGGTAACTCACCTGCGTGCTCTGTTTAATCACAGCCTCACCTCAGGCTTTGTCCCTACCGAATGGTGCACTGCTACAGTCATCCCTCTCCACAAATGAGGAGCGACTACAGACCCTGGGAGCTATCGGCCCATTACCCTGACAAGTCTGATATGCAAAGCTATGGAACGCATCATCATGGACCTAATAAACAAGGATATATGGAATCTCCAAACTCTGGATCCCACAAAGTTTGGTTTTGTGAAGGGTAGATCATGCCTGCTCAACTTGGTCAACTTCTTTGAGTCATTCACCAGAGCTGTGGATGAAGGCAAGGTGGTACATACAGCCTACCTTCATCTGGCCAAGGCCTTTGATACCATTTCCCACTCAGAAATCAGAAAAACTCACTAAACTAGGCATCAACCCCTATATCACTAGGTGGGTTGCAAACTGGGTCACAGATAGAACCCGCAGTGTGAAGGTAGCTGACTCCAAGTCAGACTGCCGGCTAGTCACAAGTAGAGCCCCACAGGGTTCGGTCCTGAGTCCTCTTCTGTTTGGTATCTACTTCCAGGCCAACACAAAGGGACTTTGGCTGACGAAGTTTGCAGACACTTGCAACTTAGGAGCTATTATTAACTCCTCAAGTGATGCTGACATCCTACAGAATGGCCTCACTGAGACCAATGACTGGTGTCAGAACCCTGGCCTTAAGCTCAGTGCCAAAAAAATGTGTTGTCATCCCCTTTGGTAAGAACATGGTTCCCATGAATTACATCGATGGTAGTCCACTGAACACAGAAGGCGTTATAAGAGATCTGGGAACATAGGTTGACAGCAACCTCTCTTTTGATCACCACATAGGTCAGAAAGTCCTATGTGGCACATCTCATCACCAAGGGTTTTGCATCCAGGAAGAAAGAGGTCATTGTTTCCCTCTACTCTTCCCTCATTAGGCCAGTAATCGAGCGCAGTGCCCCATTTGGCATGTACCTCACTAGACACCTGCAACAACTGGAGAGGCCGCAAAAGTACCTCACAAAGAGGATCCTAGACCTTAAACACTTGTCCTATATGGACAGACTCAAAAAACTCTATTCTCTGTCTCATATCGCCTACTTAGAGGCGATCACTGCTTGACTTACAAAGGCATGTCTGACCCAGCTCTGTCAGAAATACTACATCTAAAGAAATGCCAATCCCTCTGCACCACATACTCCAGAGACTTCAACCTCATTACCACAATCTACGTAACGTACTGGAGGGACAGGTTCATAACCTGGAGACTGCCCATGCTATGGAAAAGACTTCCCATACATGTCAAGAAGATCACCTCACTGAACCTCTTCAAGAGAAATCTTGATGAGTAGATGGGAAATAGAAAATTCACCTCGGGGATAACTCCAGTGGCTCTACTCGATAGAGGCACTAGGAACTAAGGCTGGGTGGCACGATGCCAGGGTAATCCTATGACTAGGCGTGTAAAGGCCCTAAGGCCATTAGCCTAGTACACACCTATGAACCTAATGTCTTAACTCACTTATTAATGCTGCTAGGTTTTAAATTGAATTAGCATAATGTCTAAAATAAAAAAATCAAATTAGCGTAATATCTTAAAAACTTAAAACTACTACTTAGCAAAGTATTTTGTTAGTTTTGTCGCACATTTCCTTTGTGGTGTATTTTATATAACATGCATTATTGCCCATGTCATTTAGCATTCTTGATGTCCCTCACTCAGCAATACATGTTGATATTCTGTAACATGCATTATCGCACCCTAATTGTAAGTTCATTTCCATTGAGCAGAAGATTATATTGCTGATGATGATAAAGTTAAGTTTAGCATAGTGGTGGGTGAGTGGACAAAATTTAACTGCTCACACTCTCCTATGATTTGTGATACTAGGAAAACATTTTAAGACATTTTTCTGACACATCACATATAGGTGGAACAGTCTCAGATTTAAATACTGTGAAACTGCTCAAACCAGCATATTCCTGCTGTTGTATTATACATTAATGAGCAGGGTAGTACATTTAGGGATATATGAGAGCAATACGTAGCATTGTTGTAACTTTGTATATCAAGTATTACTACAGAATACCTATATTCTACCTAGTGCATTACACTGGGATTAGCAACAAAAATAGGCAGGTCTTACCTTTTTATCTGCTTAGAAGCTTGCTGCATCTCAGAGTCCTGCTGTAGATGTCCTTCAAGGATGCATCTGCAGTCATAACATATGGGTTGTCCTGCCTCAGGCAGCCCTTCGGTCGGCCGGATTCCAAAGTCTGGGTCTGGCCTCGGCTGATGTCGCACTTTCCCCGACGTCATAGCTTCTGGGGTATAAAGGCATCAGCCAACGCCATTTTCCTCAGTTTTTCTTGCCGCGCGGTGCCCGAAGCAGAAGCTGTTCGCAAGTGCCGGTTGGTCAGATCCAGAGATTTCAGCTACCGAATACTTCGAAAAAAGCTAAGTACCCCGTTGGGGACTCTTTCTTGCCTCAGCCGATGTCAGACAAAGTAAATAATTGTTTAACTTGTGGGAAACAAATACCTCATAAGGATTTCCATTCTTACTGCCTTCCCTGCTTAGGCCCAGACCACAACGTATCAGCTTGTTTAGCCTGTGCCTCCTTCAACCGACGGACTCTTAGACGTCGGTCGGAGTTTGCAGAAGAATTTTTCGGACCCGCTTTTGCATATAAAATGCCGTCGGAGACTCCGACTTCGCATTTGGCCAAAAAACGCAGGGAAAAGGACCAACGCCCACGGTTTTGGCTGAAACCACGGCTAGGCCTAGCGCGAGTGTCTCAGTTTCGGCTGAAACCGAGCCCTCGGTTCTTCCTACGACAGAAACCTTACCTCCGACAACCGAGGCCAGAGAGGCCCCGGCTGAGTCGGCTTCAGAAATCCCTACCGAAGCCAGCGCTCAAGATTTGCCCGACACCATTCCATTGGACATCTCTACACCTGCACGTGGGGCAGCTAGGCCCCCAGCTTCTATGTCTATTAAGGCCTTCTCCAGGGCTAAAGCTGCCAAACTTTCAAAAGCTTTACCTGCCAAATCTACTTCTCAGAGGCCTTCCTCAAGTTCTCAGATTCTCAGCCTTGCTGAGGACCTTATATCCTTGATTAGGGGTTCCCAACCTCACCCAGACAGGGCCTCCCAACCTTCACCAGACAAAAGGCCTAGGACTGAACCCTCTGAACCTGTCTCCTCTGATTACTCCACAGATGGATCTGATTTGTCAGACCATCAGGAAGGGGCCTATTCTCCTTACGAGGATTCAGATGCTGAAGATTCTATCCCTTCTGCCTCCCCTCCTGAAGAATTTTCCTTTGGGGAGACCTTGCACTCTATGAGGGAACACTTTCAATGGCAGGGTCAGGATTTTTCAGATTCTAGAAAAAGGCTAAGGACTTTTTTACATTTGCCCCATCATAGGCCCTTAGCCATACCACCAGTGCTAACTGTAATTGATGATGTGTATAATGATGTTAGTTCTGCACCTGATTCTCTTCCTCCGGCCCCTGCCAAACCTGACCGATATTACAGGGTCCCGGATTCTCACTTCCACCTGTACAAAGCCCATGCAGCAGATCCAGAAACTATTTCACAGGGCCCAAAGGGTGTTGCAGCTGCCACTGCCAAAAATCCCCTACCCTCTGAAAGAGAGTCTAGAGCATTAGAGAGATGGGGTAAAAAGGTTTATACATCTGCTACTCTTTCTGCCAGGGCTTTAAACTGTCAATTCCATATGATACAGTACCAATAATATTTGTTAGATCAGCTGAATAAGAAGCTTTCTTCTCCTGAACCTTTAGACCATAAATCCCTTCAACATTTGGTACACAACTCTCAGCAGGTCAGTAATCATTTCTTAAAATGTGGCTATGATGCACTGGAGGCTTCATTTAGATCAGCTATGACTGGGGCAGTAATTCGTAGGCATGCCTGGCTAAAAGAGCAATCCCTGCCAGACCATGTCAAGGCTAAGCTCCTAGATGCTCCAATGGAGAAACAAAGTTTATTTGGCTCCCCTGCACAGGAGATTCTAAAGAAGGTGGAAGAAAAAGCAAAATCTGTGCAGACAGTAAAGGAATTCCTACAGGTCCAACCTCCGAGGTTCGGCAGAAACTGGCCTTCCAAGAATTGGTCCTTTCCAGACACCTCCAGAGCTCAGAGAGGCAGGAATAGACGCCCTCGAGGTAGAGGTCAATCAAAGGGTGCCTATAGGGGCCGTCAGTGGCAGCCTGCCAACCAGAGGAGTACTGCCACAGCTGCAACTACAACCACTAGCACAGGACAGACACAATGACTTGACTCTGATTCTGCCTACCAGGGAACAACTGGAAGCTCCCTTGGGCAGAAAGCTGGCTTTATTCTCAAAAAATTGGCATTGCATTACAAAGGACACATGGACATTGCAAACAATCGACAAAGGATACAGGTTTCACTTCCACACTTTACCAAAAAGGAGCGGAATGCCAAACCTACCACCAAATCAGAAGCCAGAGACTTTAAGACAAATCAAAAATTTACTTCAGATGAAAGCGATAGAAAGGGTACCATCTATGGAACAAGGCCAAGGATTTTACTCCAGACTATTCCTTGTACCAAGAAAAGAAAACCAATGGGGGCCTATTCTCGACTAGTCTGCACTGAACACATATCTCATTGTACCAAAATTCAAAATGCTGACCCTACAGCAACTTCTTCCCATGTTGGGCAAGGAGTCTTTGCTGGTGACTCTAGATCTCAAGGAGGCATACCTGCACATCCCTATCCGACCAGATTGCAGAAGACACCTCAGATTTCTTGCAGGATCCGAGCATTATCAATTCTCAGCATTACCCTTTGGCTTATCTACTGCGCCCAGAGTATTCACGAAATGCCTGGCATCAGTAATTGCACATTGCAGACTTCAGGGAATTCAAATCTACCCATACCTGGACGACTGCCTAATACAAGCGGACAACAAGACAAAATTGATAAAGGATTTGGCCTATGTCATACACCTGCTACAGGCCTTGGGATACAACGTCAACATCCAAAAGTCAAGACTGGTGCCATCCCAAAGGATAACCTTTCTGGGTGTAGATCTGGACACAATAACTCAGATGGCTTTTCTCACAGAAGAAAAACAAAAACAACTTCCAGATTATTTCATGACTTTGACAAGACAAACTCAGCTTACTGCAAGGAAAGTCCTGCAGGCCCTGGGTTTCATGGCATCCTGCATAATCTTGATCCCACATGCCAGGCTGCATATGAGAAAATTACAATGGTACCGAAGGAATGTATGGTCTCAGCACAGACACAGTCTAGAAACCATGATACCAATCATTCCATGCCTTCAAAAGGAATTCCTGTGGTGGGCTCAGGCCTGCCAGTCCAACAGAGGGTTGCCTTTCAAGAAACCAAAACCAAGGCAGACCATCACCACGGACGCCTCAGACCTAGGATGGGGAGCACACATGGAGAACAAATGTATCCAAGGCCTATGGTCTCAGGGACAGCTAAACTTGCACATAAACCAAAAGGAGATGCTGGCAGTGAAGCATGCAATCGAGGCATTCAAACCATTCCTCCAGCAAGGACATCTGCTGATAAGGACAGACAACACCACAGTCATGTGGTACATAAACAAACTTAAAACAAAGTAGAGTGTAGCACTGCCATTTTAGTATAAATATCAGATATCCCACAGTCTCTAACCATTATTTTTACAGTAGACTTATTTCAAACTACATACAGATATATTTGTGGTTTAAACAGGCATAAAACATTCCTACCCTCTATGCCGGATGGCAATGGATCTATGGAACCTAGGCCTGAATCTCAATATCCAGCTGCAGGCCATATTTGTACCAGGAAAAGAGAATTCACTAGCAGACAGCTTAAGCAGGACTACCACGGATGCTCACGAATGGATGCTGCATCCAGACATCTTCAAACTCATAACAAAGAAATGGGGATTGCCAGAGATAGATCTGTTCGTCTCCCCTCTCAACCACCAAATGAAGAAATTCTGCTCAAGGACATACCACCCACAAGCCTGGAGGGTGGACTCTCTCTTTTTCAGCTGGAATGCCCTAATAGTGTATGCATTCCCACCTCTCCCACTGATGTACAAGGTTCTTCTGAAGATCAGGGAGGAACAGCCAAAGGTAATACTAATAGCTCCGGACTGGCCAAGACAACACTGGTATCCGCTACTGAAAAACATGTCTCAGGCGAACTCATGGTCTCTACCCCTATGGCCTCTTCTTCTAACGCAGAACAATTTCAAGACCCTGCATCCAAACTTGAAAACTCTGCAACTAACTGCCTGGAAAATTGCTTAAAACCAAACCAAACTGTCTTATCTCAGAGGGTCAAGGACATTATCCTGGAGGCTCGCAGACCCTCCACAAGGAAGGCATACTCAGCTAAATGGAAGAGATTCCTCATTTGGAGCACATCAAAGTGCACAGATGTTACAGTGGCAAACCTAGCACACATCCTAGAATACTTAGCAGAATTGTTCCACAATGGCCTGTCTTACTCTTCCATTAAGATTCATGCTTCAGCAATTTCAGCAGAATACAATATGGATCCTCCTATCTTCTCTCACCCTCTACTAAGACAATTTCTGAGAGGGATCAAAAATGTTAAACCTCCAAGGAGACCCCCCTCTACCTGCATGGGATCTCAATTTTGTGCTGGAAAAATTAACACTACCTCCTTTTGAACCAGCAGCATCAGCAGACTTACAGTTTTTATCTTGGAAAACTGCTTTCCTTCTGGCAATCACTTCAGCAAGAAGAGTATCCGAGCTACAGGCATTAATGGCAGTGCAGCCTTTCCTTATTTTTCACCAGGATAGAGTGTCTCTGAGAACCAATCCAACTTTCATGCCAAAGGTGGTATCCAGGGTATCCTTGAACCAAGCCATTCATTTGCCTACGTTCTTCCCTAACCCACAGAACAAAGGAGAGAAACTCTTGCACACCTTGGATATACACAGACAACTACGCTACTATCTGGACAGAACTAAAACCAGCAGAAAAGCTGACCAACTTTTTGTAGCCTATGCAACTGGGGTGCAAGGAAAAGCAATTTCCAAACAGACAATTTCAAAATGGATAGGAAATTGCATTCGCTTTTGCTACTCTTTTCATGGAAAGACAGCTCCTGAACATATCAGGCCTCATTCCACAAGGGACACAGCCACCACTACAGCTTTCCTACGAGGGGTGGCTACCAAGGACATTTTAGAAGCTGCTACTTGGAGCTCCGTGCATACATTTGCCAAGCATTATAATCTACCTTTATACTCCAGATCCCGAGCAGGCTTTGCAACTGCAGTTTTACAGGGGATCTTAACTACACCATCCTTATCTTAGTACCTCCTCCCCCAGTTTGGCTATGGTATTCTACCCATATGTTATGACTGCAGATGCATCCTTGAAGGACATAGTACAGTTTTGTACCTACCATAAATGTAGATGTCCGATAGGTATGCATCTGCAGTCCGGATTACCCACCCTCCTTCCCCTCTGTGGTATTCCTAGGGTGCTTACCCCTCTTTCAGCTAGCTGGGGGAATCTGTTATGGTGTATTTGTTTGTTTGTTTGTATACATGTATATATATTTTTTGCTACTGTTTGGAACATTCAACATTTATCCAAATTTAGCCTTCCTAGAGGGCACCTGGCATCTGGGGCAAGAAACACTGAGGAAAATGGCGTCGGCTGATGCCTTTATACCCCAGAAGCTATGACGTCGGGGAAAGTGCGACATCAGCCGAGGCCAGACCCAGACTTTGGAATCCGGCCGACCGAAGGGCTGCCTGAGGCAGGACAACCCATATGTTATGACTGCAGATGCATACCTATCGGACATCTACATTTATGGTAGGTACAAAACTGTACTTTATATTGAGGTGCCATTCCAATAAACAGAGATTAAGGGGTCAGATTGTACTCTTTTGAAAGTTACTGCCCAAGACCACTCAGACTACTCCACTGAGGTAAAAGAACACTACAGAAGTACTTGCTTTGTGTTGAGCACACTAAAGTGGGTGGTTGCAATAAACACTACTTCTGTAAGAGTTTAGTTTAGTTGCTGCATATGGAAGAGAGGCAGAATCCCAAGAACACGCTAGGGTACCAGGACCAGGCTGAGCACATGGAATGAGGCACCTTATGGATTGAGCTGGTGCTAATTGACTGACCTCAGCATAAATGGTAAATATCTGAGGAAAGGCCAGATGAAATGGAGAGTTTTGTGTCTGTGTTTGCTGCTGTTGCATGCTTTCAAGTTGGTGTACAGCTTTTTTTTACAAACTAAATGTCGTTCTGTAAACATTTTCTATGTTCTGGACTGTATAGATGACTTCAGTTTGGATGGAAGTAACTTGTATATGACTTAGCCTCTCTATTCCGTGTCCAGAGGATTTGCAGAGCACTATGGAGTTGATTGATACTAGTGCTGCAGTCCTGTTGGGGGAGTGCTCCAATCTTGATGCATACATGTCAGTCAGGCTTCATGTGGGGGAGAGGTTTTTTTTTTGCATTTTATTTTTCTCCAGCACTTTTTCTGACCATAAAGCCTCCCTCCTGCTGCTCACTTGACTTATTCAGTAACCCAGGTCTGAGGGCTCTGCTTCTCTGTTTTGGTTTTCACTTGTTCCCTGGCAGCGTGTGTGAAGCCCCCCAGGAGTGGTTTCCTCATCTTCAGAGTTAGCTAGGTCTTTTCTTCTTAATCCCTACCACCTCCTGTCATGCAGGTCTGATGTCATGAGGTGGGTGTGCAACAGTGCCAAGGAAAGAATGTCTTCGGCATAAATGGTGATGGGTCCCCTCTTTTGCTTGCCAACCTACAGCAGCAGTAGTTCTCATTTTGGTCCTGGTATTATCACTGTGGCTTGCAAACCAGCCATGTCACTTGCACAGCTACTCATCATTTGTCTTGAACAGGTGTGCATGCTGATGCTTTGTAATTCGTCTTCTGCTCAAGCAGCCCCAACAGGCACTTGGGTTGCTAGACAAAGTATAGTCACTAAGGTCTTAGCCAAGGAGCTGCCTGGTACACACCCCATAGGTTGGTACTAGGCTATCGGCCCTAGGGCCTATACAAGCCTAGCCATAACAATTCCCTGGGTATTTCTTCCCACAATATTTACTTCCCTGGACCCCTGTCTAGCAGGGCGACTGACATGATCCCCGGGGTGAATTTCCTATCTCCCATTTTATTTGTTTAACATTATTTCTTACTGTTATCGTCTGACTTGGCAGAGCCTATGTTTAGTAGAGGCCTAGGGAGAAATGATTCATCTTCACTGCAGTCTATTATAAATCAAATAGGTAACAGTCAAGTAAACTAAGGTACTTACTATGCCATCCTGTAAAAATATACAGTTCTATACCTGTATTTTTACTACAGTTATAATACTATAACTGTACAGATACACGTAGGTTCATAGGTTTATAGGTTGGTACTGAGCTATCTGCCCGAAGACATATTAGCCCAGCCATGTTGTGCGGTATTCACTGCCCCTTTAGTAGTTCCCTAGATCCTTGTACTAGCAGCTAGTACCCTTGGCCCCTATCTAGTACCTAAACGTGTAGGTGTTTACTTGATTAATGACCGCTAGGGCCCTTATAAGCCTAACCTTGCAACCCAATTGTGAGTCACAAATTTGATTTATATAGGGGGTGATTTACTGAGTGCCTTCATCCATTAGAGATATAGGTGCCAGACCTGCGTAGGTGAATTTCCAGTTATCCAGCCATTGAATATGGAGCCTGTTTCAGTGAATGGGAATTCTCTGAGAAACATATCTGTCCGTCCAACATGTCCTGTTTATGTCACAAGCAAAATTTAGGTGTTTTAATGTAGTAGTCCTGATGCTGTTTGTTTTGCAGATTTGCTAACAGGTTCATAAAACTGGGTCCAGGCATTCCTTGTATGCCAGGTAAAGATGACCTCTCAGAAGCCTGGATGATACCAAGTAAAGAGAAAGGCTTTGAGGTGTTCAGCATAGGAGATTGTGTTTACTCCCTGTATTCTTTTTGTAAGGAACCTTTATGGACATTCTAGTTGCTGCATGTGTCTGGTCGGGTACATACCAAGTGTGGTATTGTACTCTACGATGGGTCTAATGAGGGACAAGTACAGTGGTATAAAGCCCTCTCTGGACCTAGATGCCATGCTCTTGCTTATAAGTTGAGCAATATAGACCGATTTTCTTACTACCTTGGACCCAAAAGCTAGGTTACTATTTACATGAGTCCCAGATCCATGACTAATGAATCAACATTTAGGGGTATCTTATTCATGACATAGTTACCTGGAGTGGCCGACTTCCCAAAAGGTACTGTAATGCATTTCTCGGTATTGATTTTTAAGCCATGACTTTGGCAACAAGCACTTGCATTAGACCTTCCTGAAGGGGATTCTCATCTTATGGGGATTCAAGGACTGCTCCCAGTTTCCAGTCATCTGTGAACTTGGTTAGCCAGAGGCCTTTTGACATTGGCTTTCACATCCAAAAAGTAGATGCCAAAGAGGAGTGAGTCTAGCACAGAACCCTGGGAGACTCCAGTACTGACCAGCCTCTCTGTGGAACTGGCCTCACTGATTCTAACCTCCTGGGTCCTATTTGCGAGCCAACTAGCTATCCATCATATTAAAGGGGTTTATACCTAGTTAAGTTTGTTGGCAATGACTAAGTGGTGTATTGTATCAAATGCTTTAGCCAGATGTAAGTATTATGTATTCATCATTTTCCCTCAACCGTTGCCTTAGTGACCTTTCCAATGATGTCCACCAGCATCAGTAAGCATGACCTTCCTTTGACAAAGCCAAACTCGGAAGGATCCAGTTAAAAAACAAAAAATACCAAAACTAACACAGCTGAAGGTAAAACAAAAAACTTTAATGCACACAAAGGAGAGTAAGCGCTTTCACGGTGTGCTCTCACCGCTTCATCAAACTGTTATCAACTAGTAACAAAAGCACTTAAATAGCATAAGTTAATTAGTCAATTCAGGCACTAATAAAAGCATCAGTTGTCTGAAAGAAAAATGTCACAACTGAAAAACAGGCAAATGAAACATATAAAAAGCATAAAACATATATATATATATATATATATATATATATATATATATATATATATAAAAACAATCCTATACTTAGTGTTTGAGAGGTCTGGCTTTTAAAAAAGGCTGAAGAGAGACAACTTCATTAAGACCTGGTGTGTTGTCAGCATTAAGAGACAGAATCCATTTTTGCTCTGCAGATTTTGTGCGATTCCTAAGGTCTCCCCCTCTTAAACTCTCAGGAATGGTCTCTAGCACAAGAAATTTAAAATTATGTTCTCGTCCATGGCACATAATTTGCTTAGCAAGAACATTAGTGCCTTTCCTGTTTCTAATGTCTCTCTGATGTTCCAACACCCTGTCTTTGAGTTGTCTATTACTCAAGCCTACATTTGTGCTATAATGCTTCTACTTTTAACAAGGTTTTACAATCAGAGAGGCATGGTACTTTTAAATGCAGGAATTGCACAGCCTGCAAGTTTATACACTCCAATCTTACTTACATGCATCCTAACATGCACTTCAAAATAGATACAAACTTTTATGCTGATTGCAGGACTAAGAACATTGTTTATTTTAGTTACTGCACTGTTTGTCAAGCTTTTTATGTAGGCTTGAGTAATGGACAACTCAACAATCAACTAAGAGGGGGAGACCTTATGAATCGCACAGAATCTGCAGAGCAAAAATGGATTCTGTCTCTTAATGCTGATAAGAAACCAGGTCTTAATGAAATTGTCTCTCTTAAGCCTTTTTTGAAAAGCTAGACCTTTCAAACACTAAGTATAGGATTGTTTTTTATATATATATTTTTATGCTTTTTATATGTTTCATTTGCCTGTTTTTCAGTTGTGACATTTTTCTTTCCATCAATTGATGCTTTTATTAGTGCCTTAATTGACTAACTTACACTGTTTAAGTGCTTTTGTTACTAGTTGATAACAGTCTGATGAAGCGGTGAGAGCACTTAATCTCTTTTGTATGCTTTAAAGATTTTTGTTTTACCTTCAGCTGTGTTAGTTTCAGTACTTTTTTTTTTAGTAGTTTCTTATTATTGTACTGTTTTTTTTTATTCTCAGCATACTTTTCACACTTTTAGAAGGATCATGTGTCTGGAAGTCTTCTATGTCCTTGTTGGTAATTTCCACTATAATTCTTTCCATAGCTTTGCTAATAAGACTACTCAGACTAATGGGTCTATAATTTCCAGGATCTGTTGAAGGTCCTCCCTTATGAATAGAGGATGACTGTTACAGTCATCATTCACATGGCACAAAGCCTGTTTGAAATCTTTAGTTAAATAATGATTGAAGGGGTCCTGGTAAGTTGTATTGTAGATTGTTCAGGAATCATCTTAGGATGTTGTCAGGTCCCATTGAGGCCGTGTTCTTGGCTTTAGCAAGCGCACCAAGGATATGCTCCCTAGTTATCAGGCTTTGTTGTATGTCTTCATACTTTTGTCCTGGAACATTTTCATTTAAAACTAATGAATTTGAAAATTCTGTTAAAGTATTCCCTCTCTATTTATAAAATCTCAGTTTTGTATATTGAGTGACATTTTGTTTGAAATGAGATCAGATTTATTCAATATTCCACTTCATTTTCCTCAAAACACAGTCTCAAATCCAAGTAAGCACAGTATTCCCCCAGCACTTATAGAACGCATTGATTCTGTTTCGGATGTGTTAGCACTCAGTTTGATAAAGAAAATAAATGAATCTCTCTGGTGATGTACATTTTTCTATATACTTGTGTCTTTAATATTGAAACACCTTTGGATGGCTGGGGGGGGGGGGGTGTTAACATAAAGGCCAGTAAGACAACATTATTTTACAAATTATCAAAAAGCCAGTCAGCATTATATTACATTATCCCTTGATAGCATTTATGGATGCTCCCTGCTATTCAGTATGGGTTATCAGTTACCTATTACAAAATCGAAGTTACGGAACTTTGAATACCTTATGGTCGACACCATATGATCGAAGTTAAAGAACATCGAAATTAAAAAAAAAATAAAACAAAGAAAACGTACCCTGACGGGTTAAAGCAGGGTAGCAAGCCCCCCTTGCACCCCCCTACACCCACCGCTACTTAAATATACCAACTCCGAGATTGCACTTTAATAAACTACGTACGGTGCAGAAAGGGAAGATTTCCCTTTTCTACACGGTAGTGCGATCTCGGAGTTGGTATATTTAAGTAGCGGGGGGTGCAGGGGGGCTTGCCTCCCTGCCTACACCATTTACTTTTTCTTTTTTTAATGTTTATTTTGAAGACTTTGAATTTTCAATTGTTCGATCATTAAAGGTCGACCTTTAGTGATTCGAACAATTGAAAATTTGATGTTCCAATAGGAAACCGGTTTATCACTATGCAGACACCTTAACTCAGACGGTTTCAACATCACATTGATTGACCATTCACCCACTACTGTTTGCCCCCCCCCCCCCCGGTGTGACCATAGTGGAAGGTGTGCTCTCTGGCAAAGCTGCATGCAAGTATAGCAGTAGCCATGTGCTGTCCCAGGAAATGGCATTAACAGTGGATAAATGATCGTCCAAGCCAAAGACAATCGCAAGGCATTTTTTAGTTATGTTTGTAATCTCAAAAGCAGAACACAGCAGTATGCTGTGCTTAATTGTGAACATTGTACCTGTATTGAGGCTGAAGATGTAGCAAACTTACTGGCGGATAAATTTAGCTCTTAATTTATCACTCCTTCCCATCCATCTTTTCCTCAAGATATACCGGAAACTGGTTCACCTCAAGCTATCACACAAGAGCAAGTCCTAAACATATTGCATCAGTGGGTCCTGACAATATCTGTGGATGCATCTTAAGTAGCACAAAGCACCTTTTACCCACACCCCTAACAACACTGTCTAATGTCAGCCTACATACAGGTTTTGTACCAAGCAAATTCAGAAATGGGTACAGTCATTCACCTGCGTCAGGGAGGACTTCACAGACAAAGGCAATTACAGACTCATAAGTTTGACCAGTCTCATATGCAAAGCCATGGAAAGACTTTTAATGGAACTAATCAATTAGGACATGGGGAACCTTCAAATACTGGACCTGTCTCGGTTTGGGTTTGTCGAGGACATGTCATGCTTACTAAGGTTGGTAGATTTTTTTGAAAGCACACTCAAGTAATGGCTGAAGGCAAAATAGTACACACCACATACCTCAACCTGACCAAGGTTTTGGTAAAATTCCCCACTCAGGCATAGTCTCTTTCTCTCTCTCTCTGTCGCTGTCAGTTCCTTTTTTTGTGCCATTCATTAAATCAGGCATTGAGTGCTCTCCAGTCAATCATTATTTCTGCAGCAGTTACAGTTTTTCTGGGGTTGAGTTGCTAGCCCGGCGCCCAACCCTCTTCCCATGTTTGCACATGGGTTATGCTCACCACACTCATACCTGTGGCCAATATAGTGTGTCCAATTCACCTACTGCTTGCCTTTGGAATGTGGGAGGAAACTGTAACACCTGGAAAAAACCCACGCAAACACAGGGAGGCCATGTAGACTCTGCACAGAAGGCACCCCAGCTGAGAATCAAACCGGAGAACCTATTGCTGTGAGGCGACAAAGCTAACTGCTGCACCACTATGCCGCCCACTCAGGTTTAGTATAAAAGCTGAGAATAAACCCCTATGCCACCTACTGAATTTCCAACTGGCTCACAGATCAGATGCAAGAAATCAAAATAGAGGTAGGGTCCCTCCATAAAGAGACCGGTTACCAGTGGAGTCCCCCAGAGTTCTGTGCTGGGACCTCTCCTGTTTAGCATCTACATTTCTGAAGTAAAAGCCTAAAGGTCTCTGTCTAATTTTTCAGATGACGTCAAGTTAGGAGCAGTCATTGAATCTCCATGTGGCTTAGCCATCCTGCAGGAAGGTTTGTCTCAAATAAATAACTGGTGCCAAAATTATGGACTAAAACTAAATGACAAAAAAATGTTTTATTGTATCATTTGGGAAGTCTTCTTTCCAGAGAACTAACATATTAACAATATGCCCTGAAAGCTGATGCAGTTGTTTGAGATTTGGGAACTTATGTGGAGAGTGACCTAACAGTTGAGCAAAAGGTGTGCATTGTTGCGAGAAAGTCTTTCTGTATTGCACAGCTTATAAACATGCTTATAAGCTGTGTCTAGATCCAGGGATGCCATTGACCCCCTATAGTCATCCCTTATTAGAACAGTCATAGAGTATAATGCCTTCTTTGGCATGTATCTGTCCAGACACATGTAACAACTGGAATGGTCACACAGATACCTTACTAAAAGCATACAAAGCATAAACAACATGTTCTATGTGTACTGAGTCAAACCTCTATTAGTATACTCTGTATCTTAAAGACTGTTAAGAGATGACCTGAGTCTGGCAAACAAGGCATCCAAAAACCAGTACTGATGAATTTACTGCACATCATCAATTCAAATGGCATCAGAAGTACTCTGTCTACGGATCTAAACCTGTTCCTCAACATTAACAGAATGGATTGGAGGGACAGGTATATCTTGCAGAAGATACATTGCTCTGGAATGGACTCCTCATTCACATAAAACGAAGTTCATTCCTGTCCATATTCAAGTGCAGATTGGCTGTATGGATTGGAAACGGAAAATTTACCCCAAGACTGCCTCCTGTACTAGTAATGGACAGAGGCAACTGCTAAATGCTTTACCCATGCACGGGTTCAGTCAAATTATGTATGTTATGATCACAGTTATTCTTATTAGGTTTAATATATAATTTTCAACCATGGGATTAGGTAGGCCAATCTTTAACCAAATGGGATAGATTATTTCAAGCACAAAAATGGAAGCTGAGCTTAAAATGGTCGGTGAGGGCAGTTGGCCTAGTACTTCCCTATAATGTGGTAGAGTGATTCACACCTATGGGAATGGTCATAGCTGTTAGCTCAGTACTACCTAACAGTAGTCGGTGTGTTTCTGTTTGTGTGTCTGTCTGTGGACATGTGTTTGTATACCTGTAGAGGTATAAATGTGGCTGCATGGATATATTCGTCTGGGTATCTCCATGCAGCAGAAGATTGTAGCAAATTTGTCTCTGATTGTGTCTCTGTGTTCCTACATTTGTATGGGTGTATGAGGAAGTGTTTCTGAGAATGGGAGAAAGTTTGCATGGACCTGTTCATGGCTGTGCGAGTGTGTGTATTTGTGTGTGTTTGTGTCGGGAGGGGTGCCTATGCTGTCTTGATACATGGAAGAACATCAGCACTGTTACCTCTGACAGCACAGTGTTTGATTCCAAGATATGATAATTAACCAGTGATGACGTATTTCTGAGCAGTTTTAACTATTTCTAAATGTGAGATTCTCAACATCATGCTGACTGACCAACAGACAGTAACTGTTTGAATCCTAGTCTTTATTTTTAAACAAGATATTCCAAGGACCATTATGTTGTTTCTATATATTAAACTGGGATGAAAGAGTATGGGAAGAAACTCGGTCACCACTTACTGAACTTAGATGAAACCAATGCTAGAGCAAATGCTGAAATTCTGTTTTAAAACATTTCAAACTCTTCTTTTAATGTTAAATGTTTGTTAATCAGTTCTATATGTGAACACCTTTATTAAATTAAATCTTAACAAAAAAGAAAACAGACCATATTAACGTTTTTTTCATTATTTTCATGTAGTGTACATTTATGTTTGTGTGTGTGTGTGTTCTATTGTTTTGTTAGATTGAATGACATTGGTAATCAATACTGCCTCATGCTAATTTTTTTCTAATTTGATATTTTTGAATGGCATTTCATAGTTAATTGCCTCTTGGAAGTAGTGCCAGGCTTTGCATTTTATCTCTTATTATTTTTGCTGCAGTACAGTTACCACTCTTCTTTAATTTCTCATTGGTCCTTGCTCAGTGAATGTGTGGCATTGCATGCTTGTTATAATTACTGAGTAAATGTACAGTGCCTACATGTACCTGAAAGTCACTGGACAATAACCCTAGGTGATTTTCAGTTAGAGCAGGGAGATATGCAACTGTTTTTTTGCATTTATCTGAATACTTTTATGAGTATAGTATACTTATACTAGTTGTTGTTTCCCATTCAGTCTCTTACACTTTCTTTATTTTCTGTCTTCTCATTCCAGCTTCTCCTGAGCCAGCACACTTGACTGAGTTCCATCACTCACACTTGCTATTTTTACTACATCTGCAAATGTAAAGAAAGTGAGCATAGATCCTTATCCAAGCATCCTGTAACCATATGACCTGGCCAAATGTGCACACAGAGTGAGCGTGTATCCTTATCTAATCATCCTGTAGCCATGCGACCTGACCAAATGTGCACAGAGTGAGAGTAGATCCTTAAACAAGCATCCTGTAACCATGTGACCTGGCCAAGTGCACAGAGGGGTCTACCTTATATTGATAAAAGTCTGAAAACATCAAATCTGACTTTGTTGAGTCTCACACTATCGAATCCTCACTTCATCGGATCATCAGAACTACGAAGACTTTCCCACTGTAAGTAACTGGTTGCACAAGACATTCAGTTTTGGCCTTTTCCCTACTATAGCATGATCTCAGAGTTAGTATATTTGGGGGTGTGGGTTGTGCAGCGCCCCCCCCCCCCCCGGGTGGGTCAGGGATGGTGCAATTTAGGTTTTTTATTTTTGTTGTAAGTGGTTACTTACCGTGGGAAAGTTTTTGTAGTTCCAGTGATTCAACAAAGTGCAGATTCGATATTGTGAGAATTGAAGAAGTCACATTCGATGTTTATAGATTTTGACAATATAAGGTAAATCTGCACAGAGTGAGCATAGATCCTTACCCAAGCATCTTATAATTGTTTGTCCTGCAGATATGCACAGAGTGAGTCTAGATCCTTACCCAAGTGTCTTGTAACTGTGTGACCTGGCCAAATGTGCACAAAATGAATATAGGTCCTTACCCAAGCATCCTGTAACCGTGTGACCTGGCCAAATGTCCACAGAGCTAGTGTACATCCTTACCCAAGCATCTTGTAACTGTGTGACCTGGCCAAATCACTCTTTGCATTTGTTTGATTAACTAAAGAAAAATGTATGTATCAACTACTGTCTTCCCCATTTCCCCTTTACACATGTGCTAAGTATATGAGCCTTAACTGTGTAGCTCTGAAATACCCCTTCAAATTTGATAATCCCAATCCTCCCTGTTCTACTAGAAGAATCTGCTTATCCCACTAGACTCTTGCTGTCTTCCCCTCCCAGATAAAGTCCATCAGTTCATTATTAATTGTTATCCACAACTTTTTTTCTGGTTGATAAAAATACATCTGACCTGTGTATAAGACTAATGGGGCTAAAAACATTTTAAATGGTTGTATATTACTGTCCATATCCATATAACAAAGCTTCAATTTTCTCAGTTTTTGTATTATCTTTTGTTTAGTCTCTTCCCACATATCCTTAGCTGCCACACCAGAATCATTTTTAATCTGTACTCCTAAATACTTCATTTTATCATGTCCCCATAAATATTGATATTGCTGAGTTATATGTAGGTATATAATTTACTGCTATTGTCTTTGTTTTAGCTTCATTAATTTTGTATCCCAAAAAGATTTGAAACTGTCTTTAAATGTTCCACAACACTGTAATGTCTCTGTCTGGTTTTGTTGGATATAAAATAATATCATCTGCAAGTACAGCCAGCTTTTCTTGACTACCATACCAATTAAATCCTTGAATTTCCGAGTTCCTTATTTTCTTTGCCAGTGGTTCTAAATATAATGCTAATAACAAACGGGAAAGAGGACACCCCTGCCTGGTTCCCCTGCTCAAGCAGAAATTATCAGAGAGGACCCTACTTAGTTTAATTTTCACCTCCGCTCCCTTATATATTATCCTAATCAACATTATATTTTTTTCAGAAAATGCAAATGCTTCCATTTCCCTGCTCATAACATCCCAGCTTACTCTGTCAAATGCTTTCTCTGCATAAAGACCCAACAGCAACAATGGTATTTTCTTACATTCTGCTTCCCTCTGAATCATCAGTACCTTGTTAATGTTGTCAAATGTTTGCCTCCCCTCCACAGAACCACATTGATCCATATCAGTTTTGGCATCACCTTTGCTATTCTTTTACCCGTTATAGACATGAACACAATAATCATGGTTTAATATTGAAATGTGCCTGTATGAAGCTGGATCTGATGGATCTTTACCCTCTTTATGTTTTGCAGCTACCACTGCTTTCTTCCAGGATGTTGGTGCTTCTCCTGCTCTTAAAATACTGTTAAACAAAACCTTCCAGATCTTTATAATTTTTTTTCCTATCTAGCTTCCAAACTTCCACAGAAATACCATCTATTCCACAATTTTTATCGTGTCTCCTCCTGTCCTAACCATAGTAATTGACCCTCATCTACCTCTAACCTTGGCATATTCAATTATTCCATAAACATTTCCATTTGTATCTTTTCTTGATTTCCATATTTCTCTTCTTTATACAGACTTTCATAGAATTTCCAAAATATTTTTAATACTTCTACAGGATCACTTGTTACGTTCCATGTTATAGGCTCCCTAAGCTTGGTGACAGCTCTTTCACCTTTCTGTAGCCTGAGTCATTATGCTAAAATTTTTTGTGCTCTGGGGCTATTAGCAAAAAAATGGTTGCTTAACAGCAGACTTTCTAAACTCGTCTATATTATCGAGGTAATCCCTTATTTTCTGCTTAGCATTCTAGAGTTGATCCTCTAGTTGTTCTGTGAGATTCCCCCTATTCTGTAATATATTAACATTTTATCAGTCCCTCTAAATAATCCTTGTTACTTCTGAACCCACAGCTCCCTTTCTTTTATTTCTACCCTATTTTTAAACTCCATGTTAATTTTATCCCACTCCCTAGCTATATTTTCAGAAGTAATTTCTGTCTTCTCGAATAGCTCCTGAATAATCTCCACTACCCATTCCTCTCTTTTTCAGCAGATAGGTAGGAAAGTGCCAGTGTCTCGTTTTTATTTCATTACCCAGTATTTGTATTTTAGTAATTATTGGCGCATGATCTAAAATAGGTATTGGGGGTGTATCAAGACCTTCAGTTAAATGCACGTTCCTGTGAAATGTAAATTCTGTCTAGCCTAGCCCAGTTTTTATATCTTGGGGATTAATATGCAAATTCACTCCAAGCCCCTATTACTGAATTCACAGCTTCCATGCCAAATATTTTTATTCATTTCGTCAAAAATCTGCCCTCCTTTCTTATACTTTCCCTTCTGGGCCCCCCAAACGCATCTTCACTGCTGCAAATCAAATTCCAGTCCCCACCTATAAGTAATATTCCTTGCTGAAAGCTGATCTTTTCTTAAGCTCCATTATAACAATTTTAGGTAGAATATAAATACATGCCTCTTCATAAAGGTGAAATATCTAACTGCAGGCCTATTGCTATTCCTCTATCCAAAATTCTAGGGACATGCATCCATAAACAGTTGCTTCAATACCTACTTGATAACTGTCTTCTTTCTCCCACACAACACAGATTTAGACCTGCACACAGTACTACTACTGCTCTTCTTTCTTTCACATATACAGTAAATAAAATATGTGATATAGGTAACTTTATCTCATATCTGTTCTTAGATGTCTCTAAAGCTTTTGATAATGCCTCCCACCCGAAACTCCTTTCCGAACTTTCCCTTCTTGGCTTAACTGAAACTACTCTACAGTGGTTCACCAGTTGCCTCTCAAACCTATATCAATCAGTCAAATGAAACTCTAGTTTCTCTCTTTTGAACAAGTATGCACTGGGGTACCTCAAGGCTCCATTCTCAGTCCACTCCTATTTAACATCTTTATCAATCATCTTCATACCACCACAGAACTAGCTACCCTTGTTCAGTATGCTGATGAGTCTACTTTAATCTGCTCCTCAAACAGTCTTACCCATCTTAGGTTCATAGGTGTGTACTAGGCTAATGGCCCTGGAGCCTTTACAAGCATAGCCCATAGAAGTGCCCTGGCATTGTGCCCCCCAACAATAGTTCCCAATGCCTCTATCAAGTAGAGTCACTAGAGTGATCCCCAGGGTGAACTTTCTATTTCCCATCCACTCATCAAGATTCCTCTTGAAGAGGGACAGCGAGGTGCTCTACTTGACATGTATGGGAAGTCTATTCCAGAGCATGGACAGTCTCTGGGTTATGAACCTGTCCCTCCAGCATGTTCTGTTGATTGTGGTAATGAGGCTGGGGTCTCTGGAGCGTGTGGTGCAGATTTCTTTAAATGTAGCATTTCTAACAGAGCTGGGTCAGACATGGCTTTGTAAGTCAAGCAGAGATCTCCTCTTAGTAGACGATATGAGACAGAGAATAGCTTGAGTTTTTTGAGTCTGTTCATGTAGAACATGTGTTTAAGGCCTAGGATCCTTCTCTTGAGGTACTATTGTGGCCCTTCCAGCTGTTGTATGTGTCTAGTCAGGTACATGCCAAATGGGGAGTTATACTCGATCATTTCTTCCTGGATGCAAAACACTTGGTAATGAGATGTGCCACATAGAAGGACTTTCTGACCACAGTGGCAATGTGGTGGTTAAAGGAGAGGTTGCTGTCAACCTGTGTTCCCCGACCTCTTATTTACACCTTCAGTGTTCAGTGAGCTCCCATCAATGTGGTAATTAGTGGGAACTGCGTTTTTCCCAAAGGGGATGACTACGCATTTTTGGCATTAAGCTTAAGGCCATGGTTCCGACACCAGTCATCGGTCTCAGTGAGGCCTTTCTGTAGGATGTCAACATCACTTGGGGAGTTAATAATAGCTCCCAGCTTGCAGTCGTCTGTGAACTTGGTCAGGCAGAGTCCCTCCATGTTGGCCTGGACTTCTGAGAAGTAGATGCCAAACAGGATAGGACCCAGGACCGATCCCTGTGGGACTACACTCATAACCTGGTAGTCAGTCTGACTTGGAGTCTGCTACTTTCACACTGTGGGTTCTATCTGTGAGCCAGTTTACAACCCACCCAGTGACATAGGGGTTGATAGCTAGTTTGGTGAGTTTATCAATAATTCCTGAGTGGGGAATGGTATCAAAGGCCTTGGCCAGCTCGAGGTAGGCTGTATGCTGCCTTGCCCTCATCCACAGCTCTTTTGACTGACTCAAAAAAGTCAACCAGGTTGAGCAGGCATGATCTACCTGGTAACTCAGGAAGCATTTACTTCCATTGAGGCATGGCTTACCAACAACCATCTGCTACTCAACCCCCCCCCCCCAAAAACAAACAACGCCTGCTATTCTTATTTAAGCAATCCTCCCTTAAAGGAGAACAACAGGATACTATTTGTAATTGCTCAACATGCCAGCACCTTTCCTCCCTATCACTTGATCCTGCGTTAGAAGATGTGCAGTGCAGCTTTAAAAAAATACTATATCAACTGTTTTTCTCCCAAATCACAAGTCCTTACCGTACTGTTTTACTTTCAGTTTTAAAAATGAGCTATCGTGCCATGGAAATCCTTGCAGATGTCTCTTAAATCCTGATGTCAAGACTGATACAAAGCAACAATAGTTGTCTGTAAGGTCCCACCCTCAAGCTGACATTAGCACTACCATCTTTGCATACAATTAAAAAAAATAAAGCAACAACGACCCACCCCTATTCTGATGTCAGAGCTCTGTTGTCCAATCCCCACCAGTAAGCATTTAAAACCAGCAACAAGCTGTGTGGAACTTTCTTTCATTGCCAGTGTATCTTGTGGGTTACATTGCATCGACAGACTATTTACAAAGCTAGAAATCCTAAGCTGGTTTCTTCATCTGCATTCTCTGCATTTCTGATTTAAGAAAAAAAGATAAATTTTACCACTCGTTGTTTACCATTTGTTTAGTTGCGGTTGAGTTTTTACTCTGATCTATAGTGATTTTTGCAGAATGACTAGAGTATTGCCTCATGTATTTGTACTTGTACTGTATTTTTTATTAATTGTGTTTTACTGAAGTTGGAAAGTCTAATTGCAAGCCAATGCAAGACCTAGTTGTTTGAGCATGTGCAGTGTCGGTATTGTTGGGCATTTTTGCCCAGACGTCTTGCTCTATGAGGTTTATATATTTGATCATCTGCTGTTTTTTCTTGGTTGTCCCTTGCATACTGCTGGTTTACTTGCATCATGTGCTGTAATCTACGTTTCTTAATTCCGTTTGGCTTATTTTTTTTTCTTTTGAGAACGGAAATGTGGAAAAGCACATGGTGTGAGTTTACCAGGCATATAACAGAATGCTGTTGTTTTTCTTGGGAAAACGATTTATTCAGTCAGTCTATTTAGTGTTCCTATTCACCCCAACCATTATTATACTGCTGGCAAGCTTTTAATGGTTCGTCCTTATACCTCTCAACTGTGCATAATTGAGCCGAATGTTGTTTTTCAAAGTGTTTTATTTGGTCTGTCTTTTTTAGTTTTGTGAACAGTGCTTTTTTGAAATGTACCACCCCATGCTGCTCATCTATGTTATGTTTTTGGAATACTGTTATTTGGTCAGTCTCTCTGTTTTGTGATCAGTATTTTTTTGCAATGTAGAACCTCATGATGCTGGTCTACTAGCACCATGTACTGCTATACATGTTTTACAATTGCTTTTCAGTATTTTGTTTTACAAAAGGAAACACAGAAAAGCACATGGTGTGAGTTGACCAAGCATATAACTGAACGTCACATGCAATGCAGGGGTAAATGGATTCTGCACTCACACACAGAATTTTAACAAGCCGTTCTGGTATGAGGGTGTGTAAATGAGTGAGTGAGCATACGTGTGAGCAAGCGATCAGAGAGAGAGAGAGAGAGAGAGAGAGAGAGAGTGTGTGTGTGTGTGTGTGTGTGTGTGTGTGTGTGTGTGTGTGTGTGTGTGTGTGTGTGTGTGTGTGTGTGTGTGTGTGTGTGTGTGTGTGTGTGTGTAAAGATTTTGTGAGTGCACACTAGTATTTCTTAATCACAAATATTATCTCAGACTGCAGTCCAGGCAGAAGTGCAACTTTTATGAAGAATGATATCTGAAGCAATGCTGCTACCACTGTAAGGTTTCTATGTTATTACTTCTTGATGTTGCTTGATGTCAGTTTTTTTGCCAGTGTCCAAAGAACCGCACATGCATTCATTGCTACAAAACTTAATTAGCTGCTTTTTAAACATGGTTAGCTTCTGGATTGTTCTAACATTTTGAGGTAATGTGTTCCAAGATGCTGATGCAAGCTGTGAAAAAGATTTTTAATATACTACTTTTGAAAGGTATGGTCTTTAAAGTAATAGTGCATTTTGTGAATATGATTGTAGGAGTTTAAACTGGTGTATATGTGATGCGGCTTGCCTGCCAGTCGTGGATATTAGGAGTCATTCAGTAACTTGGATGTGAGATAGTTAAACAACAGAGTTGCCCGTCTCATAACATTTGTGGTTTCCTGCCAAATCAGAGGATTGTAGTCACTAAATAATGACACGTAAGTTTCAGACTTCATAACCTTAAGAAAATGTATGCTCACACAACCTGTTATTCTAGCAACTGTCTAAGTTAACAAGACAAATATTTCAAATCTGAAGTCTATCCCTATTTTTAGGCCATTGTATCCCCATTATTTTAGACTTTGCCCAGATTTCTTGCATTAACAGGTTGAGTGGTATGCATACCTCTCAACTGTCCAAATGGTTCCCTCATAATTTTGGTCTATTCCTCATAACATTGGTGGTGTACAGGCAAATCATCGACTATTACACTAAGTAAATGTCATGCATTTGAGTTTTATACTTCATTTCCCTCAAATATGCCTGCTAACACATCCTGTCATTTTAGCAACTGTTTAAGTTAAAAATAGCAGTATTTAAAATGTATCCCTTTCTTTGAGTCATTATATAGCCGTTATTTTAGGCTTTGGCTTGATTTTTTGCAAAAAGAGGTTGAGAGGTGTATGGCATGTAATGCCCTAGTTGGGGGTGCAGGGCAAGTTAGTCTGTTAACTTGATCATGCTTGATCTTGCAACTGGTTACAGGAGACAAGAGCCAGAATCTTCTGCACCAATTACCAGACTGCTGAAGGAATTGTCAGCTTCACTGGAGACAAGATCCTGACTCCTCTACACTAACTACGAGACTGCTGATGGAATTGTGAGTTTGAGATGTTTATCGTGCATACAGCTGCAGTAATCACAGATGGGTTTTCTGCCGTCAGGCGGGTCCTCAGTCAGCCGAATTCCAAAGTCTAGGTCCGGCGTCGGTTGTTGTCGCTTTCTTTCCTGACGTCAGTGAGGCAGGGGTATATAAGACACAGCCGATGCCATTTTCTTCAGTCTTTTTTGCCGCGCGGTGACCGAAGCAGAAGCAGTTCGCAAGTGCCGGTCGGCCAGCTCCTGAATTTACGAAATATTGGAAATCGAAGTCTTCTTTAAAGCTAAGTACCCCGTTGGAGAAAC
Source organism: Protopterus annectens (assembly GCF_019279795.1). Lineage (NCBI taxonomy): Eukaryota > Metazoa > Chordata > Ceratodontiformes > Protopteridae > Protopterus > Protopterus annectens. The sequence goes on along the minus strand of NC_056739.1, from coordinate 633,665,036 downwards.
TTTTCTTGCCTCAGACCGATGTCAGAAAAAGTTAACAATTGTATTTCTTGTGGGAAGCAAATACCACATAAGGATTTCCATTCCCTCTGCATACCTTGTTTAGGCCCAGACCATGATGTCTCGGGCTGTCGCTTTTGCGCTACTTTCAATAAACGCACTATTAAGCGTCGGGCAGAGTTCGCCCAACACTTTTTTGGTAAAGCCTTTGATTATAAAATGTCGTCGGAGACTCCGACTACAGTTTTGTCCAAAAAACGCAAGGACAAGGACCGACACGCGAGGTCCGCGGTCTCCACCGACACCAAGCCAAAATCGGCTACACGTGGTCCGGTTCTCAGCAAGACGCCTATGCAGCCCCTGACTACTGACGACACTTCTTTGGCGGTGTGTTCTGTAACCGAGACCGCAGGTACCTCGGCCCATACCCAGACTACAACCACCGAAGCCACTGTGAGCATTGAGCCTCCTAATGTGGACAGGTCCACTTCCACCCATGGTGTCTTTAGACCCTCATCTTCCTTTTCCATTAAGGCCTTTACTAAGTCCAAATCAGCCAGGCATCCCAAGAGGCCTGGTGCACAGGGCCCATCTCCAGGCCCCATGCCTAAAAAGCAGATGCTAAAAATGGCTGAGGATTTAATTACTCTTATCAGGGGTTCCCAACCCCCTCCAGGCAAGAGACCCAGAGTGGAGGAAGATTCTCCCTCTTCTGATCAGGGCTCCATTTTTTCAGAACATTCTGATGTAGAGGAACTCTCTTACTCCCCTTTTGAAGATTCTGATGCAGAGCAGTCCATTCCTTATGTATCTCCTCCAGAGGATTTTTCTTTTGGGGAAACCTTGCACACCTTGAGGGAACACTTCCATTGGGAAGGCCAAGACTTTTCTGATTCCAAGAAAAGACTTAGGGAATTTCTTTTGTTACCTCAACACAGACCTCTGGCGATACCTCCTGTCTTGGACATACTTGATGATGTTTATTCAGAGGCTTGCCTTAATTCGGATTCCCTGCCTCCTGCCCCAGTCAAGCCTGATAGGTACTACAGAGTTCCTAACTCTCACCAATTTCTTTACAAAAGCCATAATGCTGACCCTGAAATCATTTCTCAAGGCCCCAAGGGAATGAAGGCCTCTACTACTAAGAATCCACTACCTTCCGAAAGAGAGTCTAGATCCTTAGAAAGGTGGGGGAAAAAGGTATTTACCTCGGCCACCCTAGCCATGAGGGCCTTAAATTGTCAGTTCCATATGCTTAAATATCAGCAGTTTCTGTTATCACAATTAAGAAATAAAATGTCTCAACCTGAACAACCAGATTTGAAGGAGTTGCAGGATATGATGCATAGTGCAGAACAAGTGGGTAAACACACCTTACAATGTGGCTATGATGCCCTAGAGGCCTCAAGTAGAGCTGCTGTTACAGGATCAGTCATTCGTAGACATGCCTGGCTTAGGGAACAAATCTTGCCTGATCATGTTAAAGCTAAACTACTAGATGCTCCTTTACAAAAGGATGTGCTATTTGGTACTAATGCTGAGGAGATACTACGGAAAATGGAAGAAAAAGCCAAATCTATGCAAACTGTCAAAGCTTTCCTACAGGTTCAACCACCACGTTTTAGCAGAAATTGGCCTTCTAAAAACTGGGCCTTTCCAGCCACGGACAAGCCCCAAAGAGGTAGATACAGGCGCACAAGGGGCAGAGGACAATCACAAGGATCATACAGAGGCAGGCAATGGCAAACTCCAGCACCAAGAGGTGGCGAAGACAGTGCACAACAATACAGGAAACAAACCCAATGACTTCCTCCTTTTCATGCCAAGCAAGTCTCAGCTGGCAGCACCCTTGGGAGGAAAGCTGGCATTATTTACAAGAAATTGGCATATTATCACAACAGACAAATCGATCCTGGACATTATAAACAGAGGCTACAGATTTCATTTCCACACTCTTCCAAAAATGAGAGGCATGCCACACCTGCCACACAATCAAAGGGCAGGGGCACAACTACAAATTTCAAAGCTCATAGACATGAAAGCTATTCAAGAGGTACCTACTCATGAACAAGGTCAAGGTTTTTATTCCAGGCTATTTCTGGTACCAAGGAAAGGAACCGACTGGAGACCCATTTTGGACTTATCCATCCTAAACACATTTTTACTGCCAAAATTCAAGATGCTCACATTACAGCAGCTTCTTCCCATGCTGGGCAAGGAGTTTTGGCTGGTAACATTGGACCTCAAGGAGGCATACCTGCATGTCCCAATCAGACAAAGCTGCAGAAGATACCTCAGATTTCTTGCAGGTTCAATCCACTATCAATTCTCTGCATTGCCCTTTGGCTTATCTACTGCGCCCAGGGTATTCACGAAATGCCTGGCATCAGTAATTGCCTACTGCAGACTTCAAGGGATACAAATTTACCCTTATTTGGACAACTGCCTGATCCAAGCGGACAGCAAGCACATACTTCTGGAACATCTGGCTTATGTAACACAGTTACTGAATTCTCTGGGATACACAGTTAACAAAGAGAAATCCAGGCTAACACCATCTCAGAAAATAACTTTCCTGGGTGCCAACTTGGACACAAACACCCAGATGGCCTATCTTACGCCAGAAAAACAGGGGCAACTAACTCAGTACTTCAAAATACTAGCAAATTGTACCAGGCTTACTGCAAGGCAAATCCTGCAGGCTCTGAGCTTCATGGCATCTTGCATTCTTTTAATCCCATGTGCAAAGTTGCATATGAGGAAACTTCAATGGTACCTAAAAAACCTATGGTCTCAACACAGCCACAGTTTGGAAACAATAATACCAATAATTCCATGTTTGCAAAAGGAATTTCTATGGTGGGCCCAAGCATGTCAAACAAACACAGGTCTCCCATTCTGCAAGCCTCAAGCAAATCAAGTTATCACAACAAACGCCTCAGATTACGCCTGGGGGGCGCACATGACAGACAGGTGCATTCAGGGCAAATGGTCCCAAAAGGAAAAGCACCTTCACATCAATCAAAAAGAAATGCTAGCAGTGATAAATGCAATTACAGTTTTCAAGGATCTCCTGCATCCAGGACAATTATTGATAGGAACAGACAACACCACAGTAATGTGGTACATAAACAAACAAGGAGGAACACATTCATACCCCCTGTGCAGACTAGCCATGACACTTTGGAACTTGGCTCTGGAATGGCAAATCGAACTTCAAGCACAGTACTTGCCAGGTTTGGAAAACACGCTGGCAGACAATCTAAGCAGAAATATGACAGACCCACACGAATGGAAGTTGCATCCTCAAGTGTTTACAAAGATAATCCAAGCGTGGGGAAGGCCAGGCATAGATCTCTTTGCCTCCCACAGGAATCATCAATTGGAAAAGTTCTGTTCAAGGACCTTTCATCCAAAGGCCTGGAGAGTGGACGCCCTTTCATTCAGTTGGGCAGCATGGACAGTTTATGCTTTCCCACCTTTGCCTCTTCTGCCCAAGGTGCTCTTGAAAGCAAGAGCAGACAGACCGAAGATGATACTGATTGCTCCAGACTGGCCAAGACAACAGTGGTACCCACTCCTGAGGAGCCTAACGCACACTCCTCCCTGGTCCCTACCTCTAATGCCTCTTCTGCTGACTCAGCACAGTTACAAAACTCTTCACAGTCAGCTGAAAACACTCAATCTCGCTGCATGGAAAATTCCTTAACACCACAACAGACCCTACTCCCCAAAGAGGTGCAGGATGTCATTTTGGAGGCCAGAAGGCCATCTACTAGAAAGGCTTACTCCGCAAAATGGAAATGGTTTTGCTCTTGGAATGAGAAAAAAGACCAGGATCCTAGAAAACTGAATTTGTCTCAGGTATTACAGTATCTAGCTGAGCTGCTGAACAGTGGACTTTCATTTTCCTCCATAAAAATTCATGCCTCAGCCATTTCTGCAGAATTCAACACTGATCCACCCTTATTCTCTCACCCACTCTTAAGACAGTTCCTCAGAGGGGCTAAGAATATAAGACCACCAAGGAAACAACCAATGCCAGCCTGGGATCTTAATTACATTATAGAAAAATGAACATTGCCTCCCTTTGAACCAGCTGCCTCAACAGATTTGCAATATTTGTCCTGGAAAACAGCTTTCCTTCTGGCCATTACCTCAGCTCGTAGGGTTTCGGAACTACAAGCCCTCATGGCTGTGCAGCCCTTTCTCATCTTCCATCAGGACAGGGTTTCCCTTCGAACCAACCCGTCATTTATGCCTAAAGTGGTATCCAGGATAGCTTTAAATCAAGCCATACACTTACCTACCTTTTACCCCAATCCTCAAAACAAAGGGGAAAGGCTGCTACACTCCTTAGACATCCATAGACAGCTACGTTATTATTTGGACAGAACAAAGCCTTTCAGGAAATCAGAATTGGTGTCCTATGCTGTAGGAGCTCAAGGGAAGCCAGTTACCAAACGGACAATTTCAAAATGGATAGGCCACTGCATACGGTTTTGTTACTCCTATCATGGAAAATCTGTCCCTACAGGCATCAGATCCCACTCCACCAGGGCCACAGCTACCTCTACAGTCTTCCTCAGAGGAGTTCCTACCAAAGATATTTTGGAGGCAGCCACTTGGAGTTCTGTGCATACCTTCACAAAACACTACCACCTGCCTTTATACTCCAAAACTAGAGCAGGCTTTGCCACTGCTGTGTTGCAGGGCATTCTGGCTCATCCCAGTTCCACCTAATGCCTACCACCCTGTGCGTAGCTTTGGGATTCTACCCATCTGTGATTACTGCAGCTGTATGCACGATGAACATAGTACAGTGTTGTACCTACCATAAATGTAGATGTTCGAGTGCTAATACAGCTGCAGTACAGGTTTCCCTCCCTCCTTCCCCTCTTGGTAAAGGCCTAGGGGCTAACCCCTCTTCATACAACCTGATTGGGTTATCCTTCTATGGTATATTTGCTTGCAACTATTGTTTTTTGATTATATTGCATTGCATGTATATATATATATAATTTATGTATTGCCTTCCTTCTGGGGGCACCTGACATCTGGGGCAAGAAAGACTGAAGAAAATGGCGTCGGCTGTGTCTTATATACCCCTGCCTCACTGACTCCAGGAAAGAAAGCGACAACAACCGACGCCGGACCTAGACTTTGGAATTCGGCCGACCGAGGACCCGCCTGATGGCAGAAAACCCATCTGTGATTACTGCAGCTGTATTAGCACTCGAACATCTACATTTATGGTAGGTACAAAACTGTACTTTTCAGTACATTTTCAGGAAATTGAGGTTCAGTGCATTTTCATGGAAATGCTAAGGTTGAAGGGATTCTTTCTATTCTTTTACTGAGCAATCTCTATGTACACTGCAGTTGGATGTGCCTGGTTTCGTTTATACCAAAAGGGAAATTGCAGGCAGTGATAGGTCTGAATGCTGAATACAGTGGAACAGTCACCTCCTTGGACATAGATGCTATACCTTTGTTTATAAGTTGCACAGGATAAAATTATTTCCTCACTGTTGTAGACATGTGATTGTCAAAGGCTAGATTACTGTGTGTCCACAAGTGCTAGACTACTGGGTTGACTCTTGGGGGTGTATTGTCAATATGATAGTTACCAGGGCAAGATGACTTCCCAAAGGAAGTCCATGGTTCTGACCAAAGTTGTCTGTCAGCCTTTTATGGGAACATTACATGTGAAGTTGTTAAATCTCGCCATTTATTCTCACTGATAGGTTCGGAGCCGATCCTAGGCTCCAACTTGGCCGATAGCAAAGCTCAAGGTTTGCCAGTAGCTCGACACCAAGCCCCTTATCCCACAATGCACTGCTGGAATTACCTCAGATCTAGTTTGCCACGGCAAGAGAGATCTCGGTGATCCAGTTAGCTCAGACCATTTTGACTAATCGCAAGTTAAAAAAAAACTTTTTTTTTTCTTTTCTCTTCAGTGATTGTGTTTCTAGTTTAAAATAGTATAGTTTTAAGTAGCTTAGTTTGTAGATATCACACCCTGTGTGTAGATTTTCTTTTCTTGGTATTAGGCCCTTTCTTGGCCTTATTTAGCCTTACTATTTTTATTTGTTTTTTAGTGTGAGCTTAGCCCTGTATTTAGCCTTTACAGGTATTTTTTGTGTGTTTTCTTACAAAAATGTCGGATGAGAGAGAAAAATCTCACCCCAAATCGGGGTTTAAGAAGTGTCCAGATTGTGGACAGAAAATGTCCATTACGAACGGACATGTCCAATGTGTCTATTGTCTGGGAGCTAAACACCTCCAAGACTCCTGCAGTGTATGCCATTCCTTTTCATCTAGAGTTCTCTTAGAAAGGAGGAGGAAACTAATAGATAGGGGGTTACTGCAGCATTCTTTTTCTGAAGCGTTGGGCAGCCAGGAAAGTGCCAGCACTTCTTCAAAATCTTCAAAGTCTTCTGATTCAAAACAGACCAAGAAGGCAAAGAGATCAGAGGGTACAGGGTCATCGGCTCCACAGTCCTCGGAACCGAGTGTCCCTTTGGTTTGGAGCCAGCTCCCAGTTTTGAAGGCGGTCTCCGAGGTCCCCTCATCTCCTCTGCTCCAGTCAGCACCTTCAGTGCATTCTTCGAAGTCTTCGGTCAGCCTCTCTGATCTGGATATGGATCGGCTAGTGCAGAAGCTTCTACGGGCACCAGGACTTGCTGAATTGTTGTCAGGACAGACCACTTAGTCGGAGCCGAAGACCATGGAACCGGATTTGACTACTCCTCCTCCAAGCCATACTGGACCCTCTGAGCTGACAGAGCCGGAACTGATAATTGTCGAACCCTCAGAACCGAGACCTGCACTGGTGTTATCGGTTCCATCTACTCGGACGTCCTCGGCGCCGACCGAGGATGCTAGGAACCAACGCTCTACTGTCGGGTCCGGGGAGGATAGTCGGACCGATATGTTGGTGCCGACTCTTCCTCTCGGGGCTTCGGCTCGGATGAGCTCGGCTCCTACCTCAGGCTTGGAGCCTATGGTTTTGGTGCGGGAGGATCAGACAGTCCTTCCGGGTCCGTCTACCCCTTCTCGTCGGAGCCATGGCGCTTTCGATGCCATGTGGAGAGTCATGTCTCCTAAGACATCGTCCGCATCGGTTCGGGCTTCCCTCTCCCCTCAAGTTCCTGTGTCCGCTTCTTCATCTACCGGTCCGCCTGTGAAGCATAGGGACCCTGAGCTCTTCCGAGACCTCCCCAGATCCCCCCCACTGAGGAGGAACTCAGGAAGAGATTGTGAAAGAGGAGGCACCTGGACTCCCCACAGGAGTCTTTGACATCTGACACTGACCTGGGTGAGTCAGAAGGGTCCCCTCGATCCCCCTCTGAGGATATCTCCTTTGCAGAGATATTAGAGATCCTGAGTCAGAGGGGTGGTTGGCAGTCCAAAACCCCTACTGAGGATGAGTCAGTGCTCTTGAAGGCTTTTGGGTCTCAACCTTCCACTTCTTGGGTGTCTCCGCCTTACGATGAGCTCATGGAGCTGATCTCTCATAAGGCGTGGGAGTCTCCGGAGGCCATGGAACCTGTCCCTCGGAAGCTGAACAAGTTTATCTCTTCCCCAGTGGACAAAGCTTTTTTGACTTAGGGAGTGCCTGTTGATGCCATGGTGGTAGCTGCAGCCACCAAAAAGGAAGTGTCTGAAACATCTGCATCTGTCCATCCTCCTAATAGAGAGTCTAGGATCATGGATAGATATGGGAAATGCATGGTTAGTTCAGTGACTTTTTCTCTTCGATCGCTAAACTATTTAACCCATTTCACCAGACTTCAAAGAGATCTCCTGAAAGAGCTAGGAGATACTCTTCAGGGTATGGTAGCTGCAGGGTTTGCTGACAGAGTCAACACACAGCTCGTTACCCTAAATTCGGTTGTGAACTCGTCCATGCGTCTCATACCCTATGCAGCTGATGGTTACTAGTTCAGGCATTGCTCTACGGTGACGAGCCTGGATGCGTATCTGCTCCTTTGCGGAGCCCTTTAAGTCTTCCTTTATTAACACCCCGTTTGGCTCATCACTGTTTGGGCCTAAAGTAAAGGAAACTTTAACCAGGTGTGAGCAGGAAGGCAAGACCCTATCTGCCGTTGGAGTCTGTTTTTCTACCCCTACCCAGCCCTATCCCAAGGGCCCTAAGGGTGGAAAAATGTGGTTCCGAAAAGCACAGGGAACCTTCCAGGACACGTGGATAAACCCCCTCTAGAGGCAGAGGAGGGGGTTATAATGGAAGACGTTGCCCGTGTGGCAGAGGGGGTCCACAGCAGCAGGGCGACAGAGGACAGTTCTCTGGTCAGCCCTACCAGCGCCCCTGAAGGGAGGCCCCGCTCTCCGGCTCTGGAGCCAGTCGGGGGTCGTTTATCTTTGTACCCAGAAGCCTGGCTAAACATAACATCGGATACTTGGGTACAAAGCATGTTTCCAGAGGATATTTAAAACCGTTCTCTACCCCTCTCACTCCTGTATACAGAATCCCAGATGTTCCACCCAGTCTCAGGGAACAAGCAATCATAGAGGTCCACAAATTTTCTAGAAAAAAGTCATCCAACCAGTCCCAGCAGACCAAGTTGGATTCGGAACTTACTCAAGATTCTTTTTGGTACCAAAGAAAATAGGACTGGAGACCTGTCTTGGACCTCAGCAGACTCCATCATTTCATAAAGAAAGAGAAGTTCCGAATGGTCACGCTTCAGTCCATTCTTCCTTCCTCGGGAAAGGCGATTGGATGTGCTCTATAGATCTCAAGGACGTGTACTATCACATAAAGATGAACAGATGCTCCAGGGATCACATGCGTTTCCAGCTGGGAGCCAGTCATTACCAGTTTCGAGCCCTGCCCTTTGGTCTCACTACAGCCCCCAGAGTGTTCACCAAATGCATGGCAGTGGTCACGGCTCACCTGAGGCGTCTAGGATTCCAGGTGTTTCCATACCTAGACAATTGGCTCCTCACCACTACCACCAGGCATCAGTTGACTCGGGCAACACAATACACCCTGACACTCTGCCATCAGTTAGGCATTACAGTCAACTTCGAAAAGTCTGCCTTATCGCCATCGCAGCCTACTGTTTTTATAGGAGTATTGTTATATACCTCAACCACCACTCTACGTCTTCCAATCGAAAGAGTCTCTCTTCTCAGCCAACAAATCAACTCACTGGTGTCAAAGAACAAAGCTAGAGCAGCAGAGGTCTTGAAAGTGCTAGGTTTGATGGCGGCTGCAATCCTGGCCATACCGCTAGCAAGGATGCATATGCGTATCCTTCAATGGCTCCTCTTTGCTCAGTGGTCTTACCAGAAACTACCGATGCACCACATGATTCTCATCACAGATTCCTGCAAGAGAGACCTCCAGTGGTGGTTGATGTCTCTTCATGTCACAATCGGAAGACCCTTTGTTCTCCCCCTCCAGTAGCCACTGTGACCACGGACGCTTCCCTGATAGGTGGGGGGGGGGGGCATTTTCAAGGAAAGACTGCCTAAGACACATGGATGGATCAAGAGTCACATCTGCATATCAATGTTCTGGAGTTGAGAGCGGTACTTCTGGCATTGTAGTACTTTCAGGACTCTCTTCCTCTAGGGACGATTGCAATAAAGACAGACAACATGTCAGTGGTCTGGTACTTGAACAAGCAAGGTGGAGCCAAGTCTTACCCCCTTTGTCGAGAAGCCCTCAGGGTTTGGCAATGGGCTGTGTCGCCCCAGCGTTTTCTGCTAGCAACGCACATTCCGGGGAAATCCAACGTGATTGCGGACAAGCTGAGCAGGGTGATATTGCTCCCTCACGAGTGGTCTCTCGAACAACAGGTTGCGGAGTTGATTATCTGCAAATGGGGCCAGCCTTGCTGCAACCTCTTTGCCAGCCACATCAATTCAAAATGCAGAAGCTACTTTGCCCTAATACCACCTCCGGGACATCCCCTGAGAGATGCACTCATACACGACTGGCCCCAGGGTCTCCTTCATGCATTCCCACCCTTTCCATTTATACCCAGATTTTTACAGAAAGCAAAATCGATGGGAAGGACAGTTATCCTCATAGCTCCCTACCGGCCTCGACAGATTTGGTTCCCGTTTATCCACCATCACCTGCTGGAAGATCCATGGATCCTGGACCCAGTTCCGGACCTTCTAACGCACCCGTCAGGGGACCTCCAGCCTTCCCTACAGTCCCTGAAGCTGACTGCATGGCTAATCCACTTCCCCTAATTGCCAGGCTTCATGCAATCTCGGAAGATACAAGAAAAATTCTTTTGTCTTCTCACAAGCCATCCACCAGGAAACTATACTGCAGTAAGTGGAAAAGGTTCTCAATTTGGGCCAACACACAGAACATTGACACTTTCCGAGCTCCGCTATCTTCCATTTTAGATTTTTTGACACAGATTTTTAAGGAAGGAGCAGCGGCTGCCAAAGTTCGAGTCCAGTTAGCCACCATCTCAGATTTCCACCGTGATTCGATAGCTCGAACGTTATGGGCCATAAGTTATCTAAAACTTTTCTTAAAGGTGTTCTTCACATGAGACCTCCTGTCAAAATTCCTTATTCTCCCTGGAATTTGAACTTTATGCTGTCTCAAATTATTCTCCCCCCTTTCGAACCAGCATCTTCTTGTGATCTCAAATGTTTGTCCTGGAAAACTATTTTTCTAGTGACCATTACTTCTGCTCGCAGAGTGTCAGAACTCCAAGTATTATCTGTCAGACATCCTTACATGATTTTCTATGCTGATAGAGTATCTCTCAGGACAAACCCCTCATTTTTGCCTAAAGTCTGATCTGAGTCCAATGTCAATCAAGTTATTGAATTGCCAGTCTTTTTCCCCAGCTACTCTAACAAATTGGAATACATGCTGCATAAACTTGACGTACACAGCTTAGATTTTATCTTGATAGAACTAAGGATATTTGAAAATCAGATCAGCTTTTTGTGCCGTTTTCGGAGGCTAGAAAAGGAAATCCAGTGGCTAAAACAACTCTATCTCAATGGTTATCAGACTGTATATCCTTTTTATGCGAATGCAAACATGCCATTGACACACAGACCTAAGGCTCATTCTACTAGAGCCATTTCTACGTCTTCTGCCTTTCAAGCTAAATTGCCCCTTGACAGTATTTGTGCTGCAGCCACTTGGTCTAAGCCTCATACCTTTATTACGCATTACAAAGTAGATAAGGCTGCCAGGGACAGGTCTTCCTTTGGTTCTACGGTGCTGAAGAATGTACTCCCATGAGTCACCCAAGATTGAGGCTGCTAAGGACGCTACCCATCAGTGAGAATAAACGGCGAGATTTAGCAACTAAACATAAAGAAGTTATGTACTTACCATAACGTTCCATGTGAGTTGTTTATCTCGCCTTTATTCTCACGTCCCTCCCTCCTTCCCCCTCCTGGCTGACAGTTGACTTAGAGGCTGGTACTCTCCTGGCTCCTCAGTACTTCTCTTCCTTTGAAAAGTATTCCCTTTTTAGATAGGGTAAGGTATATGTATGTATGTATGTATGTATGTGTATATGTGTATATTTATATTTATATTTACAGCAAACAAGATCTGAGGAAATTCTAGCAGTGCATTGTGGGATAAGGGACTTGGTCTTGAGCTACTGGCAAACCTTGAGCTTTGCTATCGGCTGTGTCGGAGCCCAGGATTGGCTCCGAACCCATCAGTGAGAATAAAGGCGAGATAAACAACTCACATGGAACGTTATAGTAAGTACATAACTTCTTTTTTCTGGCAGCGTGGACCATCTTGCCCTCATCCATGGCTTTGGTGACCTTCTCAAAGAAGTCCACCAGGCTGAGTAGGTCCTTTGTCTGAAGGTTTCCTATGTCATTATTGAACATTTCCAGGGTAATATTTTCCATGGCTTTGCACATGAGACTAGTGAGACTTATGGGTCTGCAGTTGCCATAGTCTGTAGATGGCCCTCCGTTGTGCAGATAGATAACTGTTGCTCTTCTCTTCATTAGGTATGAGGCCTGTTTGGAGGTTAAGGTTAAACAGTGATTCCTGAAGGTCTGATTGATTATGTTTCATGATCGTTCGAAGACACCCTGGTATAACTCCAGGGCCCATCGATGCAGTGTTCCTGGCCTTGGAGAGAACATTAAGAACAAGTTCCTTAGTGGTAGTAGTGGGAGTTATATGTGATGGTATTTCCTGAGGGCAGATTGAGGAGGAAAGAAGGGGTTAAGTTAGAGATGAATTTGTTTGCCTGTACATTTGCTATATCAGTCATAGTGTTAGCACTATACAAAATACACCTGTTTTTAGCTTAGAAACAGTTTATTACAGTGTTTTTGTCGAGCCGTCTAGATATCACTCACACCTCTGTAGAAATATAACTTAACCAAAGTGCTACAATGTCAGAACAGGTTATACTTGGCTATGGTTGTGCAAGTTTGGCTAGCTGTAGATTTGTGAATAATTCTAAATTACCCTGTGTTATAGATGTCAACATGACCAGCTGTAATTTTGTAAATAAGTTTGTCTTTTGATTTTTCATTCTGATTTAATTAAGATGTTTGAATCAAACATTGGTTTTCTATCCATGTTTTCTTTTGAAGGGAATTCTGAATGTATGTTATGCAGAATTAGCTGACCTAGATGATTTCATTTGTGCCAGAGCTGAAAGAATAGAATCTTTCAACAGCTGTTGGCTTATAAGAGTTTGATATGTGTGAATAGAATTCTCATAACAGCTGTCTGTTATTTTTAAAAATCTTCTGTAAAAGCAGGTTCTGTGACAGTTGAAGTTCAGTTATTGAGTTCAGTTACTCATAAGATCATAGGAATTTACTAGGCTATATTGGCCCTGAGGCCCTTACAAGCGTAGCCAATAATTTATCCCATTGTTCATAGGTAGGTACTAGGCTATCTGCCCAAGGGCCTACGTAAGCCTAGACAGCAAGGTTCCATAGCTTACAAATCCTCGCCTGATGCCCCTGTCTAGCAGGGACACAGGTCGAATCCAGTTATCAAGGTTGTGCTTAAAAAGCATTAATGATGTACTCTGACATAGAGCGAGAGTCTATTCCACAGAAGTGGGAGTCTCTGGGACACAAATCTGTCTCGCCAACAAGTCCTATTGTTGTCACAGACCAGGTTGAGGTTGTGCTATTTTCAAACCATATTAATCGTTTTTCAGGGATAGGCCTAAACATTTTTTTATTCTCGCAAGGGGATACTGTAATTTTTAATAAACAAGGATATAGTGTTGTGCAGTTGTGGTAACATAAAAACAATTATTTAATGGCTTATTTCATGTATATTGAGTTTCTGGAACTGGGTTTTTCTCAAATTTAGGTTGTAAATGCTAGTCTGTGTCAATACGATTGTAATGAAAGTGTGTTATATAGGAAAGGGTATCAACAAGTGGTCAAGCTGCTGTTTAGCAAAAGAACAATTTTCTTGTTAGTTTTCTGTCCCCCCCTTCACGTATATGCCATGTGGCCTGCTACTACTGATCATGCCCCTTCATTCTACCTGTACTGGGATGACAGAGCAGATTATGACCCAGTAATCATCCAGCCAGCATTCAGAGGATCTTCTAGTGCTACCCTAATCTCACTCTCTTGGCACCTGACATGACAGCATTCCAAACTGAGGGCCTGCTACTTCATCCACAATGTTATGATTTCCACATACCTGTGCAATGTGGGCTACAGTACATGTTCTCTGCTTGGCAGGGCATTACACATGCCACCAACAATACACGGGTTGTTTTCTGATGAGTGTTGAACCAAGTTCACATACTACATCGCAGAACCCCAGACAAGTGTGTATGTGTGTGTGTGTGTGTGTGTGTGTGTGTGTGTGTGTGTGTGTACGCGTGTGTGTGCACGCGTGTGTGTGCATACATATATCTGAATATATGTGCAGTATATCCATTTTGTTTATTTAAAGGTTGCTTTTCATTTCAAAGGATGCAGTTTTGGAGTGTTTTTAAAATCTAGATGTACAACTGTAATTATGAATGCGCTTGACAGTATGATTGACTTACAAACTAATATGCAGATAATTTGCAAAAAAGGCAACAAGTATTGACTTCTGTGGTGATAAGTACCCTACATGTGAAACTCTTGAGCAGTAGTACAAAGTAAGCTATGAGATGATCAGTTCATATTCGGATCAGGATGCATTAGAACTGGCCTGATGTTCCTGTTAAACACCCAGCATTGTAGAGAAGAAGCAGGACATAAGTAGACTCCATATGGGCATTTGTAGTCATGGAGAAAGCAATTGCCAAGGCCCCAAGAAAGCAGATTTGGACAGTCCTGAGATTATCTGAAGTCCTGTAAATAGTGGAAGAGTTATGGCAGGCTACATACAAGGATCCAGTGATATATTAGCAAATGGTAAGACTTGTATACTCTGCAAATAGTTGGAAGCATCACTGTAGAACAGTGCAAATGACTAAATGGTTCGGTGTTGAAGCCAGAGGCCCAATTCTTACTAAACACTCACAGTTAAACTTATAAATTAAAAGTGCTGTTAATTTAAAAAAAATCCTGCTTATCAGGCACAATCATTATGGCTTAAGTAGTCAAGGTGGATTAGACGTACAAGGGTATGGCCAGGCTACTGCTGAAAAAGTCTTCTGTAAGGAAGTGCAGCATTATAGAGCTAAATCCCAGCACTTCACCATACTAAGGACCTAATTCTTAGTTGTAAGCTGCTAAAGCATCTGAACCAAAGTTTAGGTATAGTTGTTTCAGTAAAGTGGTTTAATCCTTTGTCTGTTATTGCTTTTATATCCCTGTCTTACTGCAATTACAAAGAATTTTATTAAACGAGAAACATCTTTACTGAATTATTACTTATGATGTATGCAATCATACATTTACATAAATGAAAACAAACCATATCCACATATTTTGATTTGAAATTGCTATACACCACATATAATCTTCTATACAGTCATTGTCAAGAAAAATTACATAGCTCATTCAGTTCCTGCCTTCTTGTAAACCTCATTCATCCTCCAAAACATTTTGCATGTATTGTTCCCACAATTCCCATTTCTGCTATGTAATTTGAGCCTAACCTTTTCCAAAGATCCCATTTCCAGTTCTGTTATCTGTTACCATATTTGCTGCTTCTAGGAAGGTTCAGTTAAACATTGATTTCCATGTACTAGTAATTGCATTTTTGGCAGATACAAGATTTAAATTTAAAAAGACCACTGTATTTCTAGGCATTTCCAATTTTGTATGCAGGGAGCGTTACAGCTGACTCATTGCCTTTTTTAAGTGGCTATATAGGGTTATTTTATTTTCCTGTGCATAGCAGACATTGGTGTCTGTTATCGGGGGCTTTGAAAGTCTATATACCATTGCTAAGTAGGCAATAGTTTGCTTTGGAGAAAGTTTTCATTTTTTTTACTCCTGTAAGAGTATCAGGTTTGATATTTGCTTCGAACTAGACAGATTGATGGTTTGACCTTATCAGTGAGGGAGACACACAGGGGTTAATGCAGTGGTCCCCCACATTGGTGAGCACTAGATCCAGTACATTTGAGCTCCTTGAGGGTGTACAGACCAACTCTTCCAGTTAACAAAGTCCAGGAACCTAGTAGCGATTGTTTGTGCTCGTGTATGTCGCCCAATCGATGGAAGGCTGGTTGAAATTTCCCATGACCAGGGTGTTTGGCTGTATGTTGAGTGTCTCTAGCTAGTCCAAGTAGGCGATGTGCTTCTCCAGGCTCAAGGTCGGGGACCTGTAGCTAGTGATGAAGTGGAAGGGTATTTTTCCTATAGTTAATTGGACCTGGAGTAGCTCAAGAGAATTTCAATTTCACCAGTCTTGAGGAGTATTTGGATTTAATGAAGATGGATACACCTCTACCTTTCATAGGATCATAGCAGGTTACTAGGCTGTCATTTTAAGACTAGCCGTTTCATCACATTGTAATACCAGAAATACTCTAGTCAACACCAGGATTTTATTTTGTAGTGTCTTCCCATGTCCAGGAAGGTTGTGGGTGGTAAAGCCGGTAAGAATTTATAGTGCCCCATTCACTCACCCTGGTTCTCTCTGAACAGTATCAGAGAGGTGCTCTGCTTCACATGAATTTGCAGCCTATGCCAAAGTCGCAGCAGTCAATGGGAGACAAATTTGTCCATCCACCATGTCATATTCAGTTCACATGCCATATTTAGGTCCCTTCGGGTAGCTCTAGTCCTGTTTGACGGATGTGTAGCAAATGTCAGATGCAAACAAGGGGTGAGTGTGTGTGTGCGGGTGCGTGTGTGGGGATGCAAGCAAGGGGTGTGTGTATATGAGGATGCAAGCAAGGGATGAGTGTGTATGTGTGTGTGTGGGGATGCAAGCAAGGGGTGTGTGTGGGGATGCAAGCAAGGGGGTGCGTGTGGGTGTGGGGATGCAACGAGGCATTTGTGTGTGGGGGGTGCAAGCAAGGGGTGACTGTGGGGGCGTGTTCAAGTAAGGTGTGTGTGTGTGGGGGGTGCAAGCAAAGCGTGAGTGTGTGGGTGCAAGCAAGGTGTGTGTGTGGGGGTGCAAGCAAGGCATGAGTGTGTGTGTGTGTGTGTGTGGGGGTTGCAAGCAAGGCGTGTGTGTGTGGGGGATGCAAGCGAGGGGTGAGTTTGTGTGAGAGGAGGATGCAAGCGTGTGTGTGTGTGTGGGGGGAGGAATGCAAGCGAGGCGTGTGGGGTGCAAGTGAGGGTGGATGTGTGTGGGGATGCAACTGAGGGGGGATTGTGTGTGTGTTTGGGGGGTTTACAAGCGAGGGGTGTGTGTGTGTGGGGATGCAAGCGAGAGGTGTGTGTGTGTGGGGGGGGGGGGGGAATCCAAGCAATTATAGTGATCTTTACAAAAACGTATGCTAACACACATTTTATTGTAGCAAGTTTGTAACATTAGACAATCAATCTTTATACTTTGTCCATGGTTTCAGGCCTTTGTTCCCCCTCCAGTAAATTTGGCTTTTTCCAGATTTCTAATGCTGTAAATTCAAGGGATATAGTTGCATGTCAGGTGGATTTTACAAGGAGCTGAGAGTTTCAAGGGACGATAATTTTAGTTCTTATGGCAAGTCTATTTACAGTGCTAGTAGAACCACATATAGTATATACTTGCTTTTGATGCAGAAGCCTGTGGATTCTGTTTTGATGGATAGCCGATACTGTTGTCTAGTACTTTAAAGTGGGAGGATGCTGCAGTTCTGAGGATGTTGTCCTTTTGAGAAGATACCTAGTAATTACAGACCTGTTATAATTTTGCCATCCATTCCCTATTGCAATATTAACAGCTTATAATTTTTTTGTGAACATAGGAAATGTATTCAAGGGCAACAAGCGCGTAACTTTATAGTTCAGTGTTTCATCTAAAAATAATTTGCTAGCAGCTACCTCTTCATCGGTTACAGATCTCTTGCATGGAATTATTTAGAATTTTACTTTTGCAGAGATTCTGCATATTAAGTGATTGGTGAATTGTATCGACAAGTTTGAGTACACTTTTAGAATGGAAATGTTAGGATTTGGGCAGTTTTCGCATTACTGGTGCATACATTGTGTCATTGCTTACAGGAAAAATCTTCAACATAATAAATTTAAAACACTCTGTAAGCGTGCTGTATGATACAAGCAATATAATTACATACAATCAGGAAAGTGAATCGAGGAACACATGTATGTTTGCATAGTCCAAAATGTGTGCAAGGCGCCTGTTTGAAATCAGCCTAAAGGTAAAGTTTGTCTGCCACTAACCAGATGCATTTTCTTGGAATGTGTGTTTCAGTGCAGTTTGAATCAGTCAGTTTCAAGGGCAAAGACGTTTTAATGATAAGTCTGTTTTCATTGTGGGACTGTTTTGCTTTGTTTGCCAAATGCCTATCGGTATTTGTGCATCTTAATTTAAATGCATCCCAAATAAGGGGTGTTTGTATGTGGGCATGCAAGTAAGGGTTTTTTGTGTGTGTGGGGGGGATGCAGTGTGTGTGGTGATGCAAGCAATGCGTGAGTGTGTATGTGGGGATGCAAGCAAGGTGTGTGTGTGTGTGTGTGTGTGTGTGTGTGTGTGTGTGTGTGTGTCTGGGGATGCAAGCAAGGCGTGAGAGTGTATTTGGGGATACAAACAAGGCATGAGTGTGTGTGTGTGTGTGTGTGGGGATGCAAGCAAGGCATGAGTGTGTGGGAGGGATGCAAGCAAGGGGCGAGTGTGCGTGGGGGGATGCAAGCAAGGGGTGTGTGTGTGGGTTGGGATGCAAGTAATTTTGTGTGTGGGGAGATCCTCTTCTTTGACCACCACATTGCCACTGTGGTCAGAAAGTCCTTCTATGTGGCACATCTCATTATCAAGGGTTTTGCATCCAGGAAGAAAGAGGTCATCGTCTCTCTCTATACTCTTCCCTAATTAGACCAGTCATTGAGTATAATGCCTCATTTGGCATGTACCTCACTGGACACCTGCAACAGTTGGGGAGGCCATAGAAGTACCTCACGAAGAGGATCCTAGGCCTTAAGCACATGTCCTACACGAACAGACTCAAAAAACACCAGCTATTCTCTGTCTCGTACCATCTACTAAGTGGCAATCTCTGCTTGACTTACAAAGCCATGCCTGACTCAGCTCTGTTAGAAATGCTACATCTAAAGAAATCCCAGTCCCTCCACACAAAACACTCTAGAGACCTCAACCTCATTACCACTATCAACAGAACATGCTGGAGGGACAGGTTCCTCACCCAGAGACTGCCCATGCTCTGGAATAGACTTCCCATACATGTCAAGCAGAGCACCTCGCTGGCCCTCTTCAAGAGAAATCTTGATGAGGTTCATAGGTAGGTACTAGGCTATCTGCCCGAAGGCATTTAAAAGCCTAGCCAGAATGTGTTGGCTTTCGCCGCCCCCTTAGATTAGTTCCCTGTGCCTCTGTCCAGCAGAGTTACTGAAGTGATCCCCAGGGTAAACTTTCTGTTTCCCATCCACTCGTCAAGGTTTCTCTTGAAGAGTGCTAATGAGGAGCTCTGCCTAATGTAGATTGAAATCTTATTCCAAAGCATGTGAAGTCTCTGGGACAGGAATCTATCCCTCCAGCACATCCTATTTATTGTTGTGGTGAGGTTTAGATCCCTAGAGCATGTGGCTCGAGGGGATAAGGTTTTCTTTAGGTGGAGCATGTCCATCAATTCTGGGTTGGACATGGCCTTGTATGTCAGGCAGAGATCACCTCTGAGCAGGCGATATGCAACCGAGTATAGCTGGAGTTTCTTCAGCCGAGCTGCATAGGGCATCTGTTTGAAGCCAGTGATCCTCTTGGTAAAGTACTTCTGTGATCTTTTCCAACTGTTGCAGGTGTCTTGTAAGGTACATCCAAAATGGGGCGTTGTATTCTATGATGGGTCTGATGAGTGATGACTAGAAGGGCACAATGAGCTCTTTTGACCTGGATGCAAACCCTTTTGTGATTAGGTGGGCCACATAGAAGGATTTCCTAACCACTTTGGCAATGTGATTATCAAAGGACAGATTACTATCTACTTGGGTCCCCAGATCCCTTATTACTTTTTCCGTATTTAGGGAACTACCACCTATGTGGTAGTTTGTAGGTACTTTGTTATTTCCAAAGGGAATAACTATGCACTTTTTGGCATTTAGCTTGAGGCCATGATTTTGACACCAGGTATTCGTCTCGGTGAGACCCTTTTGGAGGATGTCTGTGTCAGCCGGTGAGTCAGTTATAGCCCCTTGTTTGCAGTCGTCTGCGAACTTGGTCAGCCATAGTCCTCCAGTGCTTGTCTGTACCACTGAGGAAGAATATGCTGAACAGGAGGGGTCCTAGGACTGAGCCCTGGGGAACGCCACTTGTTACTTGTTTAGAGTCAGACCTAGCTCCCGCAACTCTCACCATGTGAGTTCTGTCCATGAGCCAATTGGCAACCCATCTTGTGACATAGGGGTTTATGTTCAGGCTGGTGAGCTTGTCTATAATACCAGAATGGGGAATGGTGTTGAAGGCCTTTGCGAGGTCTATAGCCTTGGTGACTGTCTCAAAGAAGTCCACCATGTTTAGGAGGCATGATCTGCACTTAACAAAGCCGAACTGGGTAGGGTCCAGTGTTTGGTGGTTCCCAATGTTCTGTTAATGAATTCTATGATGATGCGCTCCATAGCCTTGCAGACCAAGCTAGTCAGGCTTATAGGGCGATAGTTCCCAGGGTCTGTTGTGGCTCCACCTTTGTGGAGCAGAATAACCGTTGCTGTGCACCACTCTATGGGTATGTAGCCTGTGGAGAGGCTGAGTTTGAAGAGTGTGTTTAGGTCACTGGTTAGTTCGTCTTTGAGTTAGTGTAGGACACAGCCTGGGACACCGTCTGGTCCCATTGATGCTGTGTTTTTGGCTTTGGAGAGGGCTATTTTAACCTGAGTGTCTGTGATTTCAGGGGCTCTACATTCTTCTGGTATGGTTATGGGCCCTTTTGGGGGTGAGGTGGGGGTGAAGTTTTCACTGAACCTGTCTGCCAGGATGTTGGCAGTATCGGTTGGTTCAGTGTATTTTCTGCCATTCTGCACTAACTCTGAGCAGATCTGAGCATTACCACTTAGATTCTTGACATAGCTAAAGAATGCCTTGTGTTTATCTTTGGAGCCCTTGGCAAGTTTTCTTTCAAAGCTCGCCTTGGACGATTTTATGAGGGATCGTAGTTTTTCTTGCTGAATACTGATCAGGGATGTCAAGGGATTTAACTCTTTTCTGTACTAGTTTCTTCCTACTATTGTATAGTTTGTTTATGGCAGTGGTCCACCAGACTGGCTTCCTTTTCTTGCAGGAGTGAGTCTTGGTTTTGCTTGGGATAGCATGATCCATGCATTCTTGTATGTGCCCGCAGAATGCATCAGTAAAGGATTTTGCAGCTTGGACAGCGTTATCCTTTAGCATGGGGGCTTTGAAACTTTCCATCTCCGTCTTAAGTAACATGAAGTTTGCTTTTGAAAAGGTTTTCATGGTGGTTTCCTTGTCCGGAGGTGGGGGCGGAATGTGGATATCCAAAGTGATTTGTTTATGGTCAGCTCTAACCAGTGAGGGGTTGACCTCTGGTGTGGAACACCAGTCACCCATGTTGGTTATGACCAGGTCCAGTATGTTGTCACCTCTGGTGGGAGTGTTGACCAGTTGATGTCATTCAAGGATGCATCTGCAGTCCTTACAAATGGGTTGTCCTGTCGTCAGGCAGCCCTTCGGTCGGCCGGATTCCAAAGTCTGGGTCTGGCTTCGGCTGGTGTCGCACTCACCCGACGTCATCTCTGCTGGTCTTCGGGTATAAAGGCATCAGCCGACGCCATTTTCCTCAGTCTTTCTTGCCGCGTGGCGCCCGAAGCAGAAGCTGTTCGCAAGTGCCGGTCGGTCAGATCCAGAGATTACTACTACCGAATACTACATCAAGACTTCTAAAAAGCTAAGTACCCCGTTGGGGACTCTTTCTTGCCTCAGCCGATGTCAGAAAAAGTAAATAACTGTTTAACTTGTGGAAAACAAATACCTCATAAAGATTTCCACTCTTACTGTCTACCTTGTTTAGGCCCAGACCACGACGTAGCAACTTGTTTAGCCTGTGCTTCCTTCAACCGACGAACGCTTAGGCGTCGGTCGGAGTTTGCTGAACAGTTTTTCGGCTCAGATTTTGCGTACATCATGCCGTCGGATCCTCCGACTACACAAATTGTTAAGAAACGCAAAGAGAAGGACCGACACTCGCGGTCCGCGGTTTCGGCCGAAACCACGGTTAAGCAAACCGCGAGTGTCTTGGTTTCGGCCGAAACCGAGCAAACGGTTCAATCCTCAGCCGAATCCATGACTACTACCGAGGCCCCTTCTGCCCTAGTTGAATCGGCCTCTGAAGTTTTGCCTACTAATGTGGTTTCTCAAGAATTATCGGATACCATCCCTTTGGATGTCTCTACCCCAGCACGTGGTGCTGCTAGGCCTCCTGCAGCCATGTCTATAAAGGCCTTTGCCAGGGCTAAAGCAGCCAAATCTGCTAAGTCTGTGCCTGTTAAGCCCCCCTCTCACAGGCCCAGTTCCAGTTCCCAAATGCTTACACTGGCAGAGGATCTCATCTCCTTAATAAGGGGATCCCAATCTCACCCAGACAGGGCCTCTCAACCTCCAGAAAAGAGACCTAGAGCAGAGCACCCTGAGACAGTGTCCTCAGATGACTCTTCTGATGATACAGACAATACAGACCATCCAGAGGCTCCTTTTTCTACATATGAAGATTCTGATGCTGAAGAATCTATTCCTTCTGCCTCTCCACCAGAGGAATTTTCCTTTGGGGAAACCTTACATGCCATGAGAGAGCAATTCCAATGGCAAGGACAAGATTTCTCAGATTCAAGAAAAAGGCTTAGGACCTTTTTACACTTACCGCAACATAGGCCCTTAGCTATACCTCCAGTTCTTCCTGTTGTGGATGATGCATTTAATGATGTTTGCACTGCTCCAGATACTTTACCTCCAGCCCCTGCTAAGCCCGATAGGTTTTACAGGGTACGGACACTCATCACCACTTATACAAGGCCCTCTTGCAGATCCTGAGACTATTTCCCAGGGACCTAAGGCAGTGGCTTCGACCTCAGCGAAAAACCCTCTCCTTCTGAAAGGGAATCCAGGTCCTTAGAGAGATGGGGTAAAAAGTATACACCTCTGCTACTCTCTCAGCTAGAGCCCTGAACTGTCAGTTTCATATGATCCAATACCAAGAGTTTATGCTTGATCAGTTAACTAAGAAACTGTCTTCTGATGATCCCTTAGATAAGAAATATGTTCTAGAGATGGTCAATAACATTCAGCAGGTTAGTAACCATTCTTTAAAATGTGGCTATGATGCACTGGAGGCTTCATTTAGATCAGCCATGACTGGCACAGTTATAAGAAGGCATGCATGGTTGAAAGAACAGGTCTTACCGGATCATGTTAAAGCAAAGCTATTAGATGCTCCTATGGATAAGGTCAGTCTATTTGGTTCTCCTGCCCAACAAGTAATGAAGAAAATGGAAGAGAAGGCAAAATCTGTACAAACAGTTAAAGATTTCTTACAGGTTCAGCCCCAAGGTTTAGCAGGAACTGGCCTTCCAAAAATTGGTCCTTTCCAGACTCCTCTAAATCTCAGAGAGGCAGGAATAGATGTTCCAGAGGCAGAAATCAATCCAGAGGAGGTGCCTACAGGGGACGCCAGTGGCAAGGCAATAACCAACGAGGCACAGATTCGACCACTGCCACTACAACACAATCACAGTGACTTGACTCTAACACCGCCTACCAGGGAACAAATCACAGCACCCTTAGGCGGAAAGTTAGCCTTATTTTCAAAAAACTGGCACTATATCACAAGAGACAAGTGGATTTTGCAAATTATAGATCAAGGCTACAGGTTTCATTTCCACACCTTACCAGTAAAAAGAGGAATGCCAAACCTGCCACCAAATCAAAAGACAGAAGCTCTAAAACAAATAACTCAACTAACAAAAATGAGAGCTGTAGAAAGGGTACCACCTACAGAACAGGGCAAGGGATTCTACTCCAGACTCTTCCTAGTACCAAGAAAAGAGAACAGTTGGAGACCTATTCTAGACCTGTCCACTTTAAACACATTCATCATTGTTCCAAAATTCAAAATGCTGACCTTACAGCAACTTCTTCCCATGCTGGGCAAGGAGTGCTGGCTGGTAACTCTAGATCTCAAGGAGGCATACCTGCACGTCCCCATACGACCAAATTGCAGAAGATACCTCAGATTTCTTGCAGGATCAGAGCATTATCAATTCTCAGCATTGCCCTTTGGCTTATCTACTGCGCCCAGAGTGTTCACAAAATGCCTGGCATCAGTAATCGCTCATTGCAGGCTTCAGGGAATCCAAATTTATCCATACCTGGACGACTGCCTGATACAAGCGGACAACCAAAGCAAGCTGACACAAGACTTACAAAGGGTCATTTGCTTACTACAAGCCCTGGGATACACAGTCAATTTAAAAAAGTCAGGACTGATACCATCCCAAATAAGAACTTTTTTGGGTGCAAAATTGGACACAGTAAAACAGATGGCATTCTTAACTGCAGAAAAACAAGAACAACTTCCTCCTTATTTCTTGGCATTAACAAAACAGGACAAACTAACAGCAAGGAAAGTACTGCAGGCCTTGGGCTTCATGGCCTCCTGCATAATCCTGGTCCCCCATGCCAGACTGCATATGAGAAAGCTACAGTGGTACCTGAAGAATTTATGGTCTCAACACAGGCACAGCTTAGAAACCGAAATACCACTAATCCCATGCCTGAAACAAGACTTCCTATGGTGGGCTCAGGTATGCCAGTCAAATCCAGGCTTGTCCTTCCACAACATTCAGTCAAGCCAAACCATCACAACAGACGCCTCAGACCTCGGTTGGGGGGCCCACATGCTGGACCACTGCATTCAAGGCTTATGGACTCCAGATCAGCTGCACCTGCACATAAATCAAAAAGAAATGCTGGCAGTAAAACTAGCAATCCAGAATTTCAGACCATTCCTCAAAGAAGGCCAATTGATGATAAGGACAGACAACACCACAGTCATGTGGTACATCAACAAACAGGGAGGCACTCATTCATACCCCCTATGCCGAATGGCTCTGGACCTATGGAATATGGCTCTGAGCTACAACATTCAGTTACAGGCAATATTTGTGCCAGGAAAAGAAAACATCCTAGCAGACATGTTAAGCAGAACTACCTTGGATGCTCACGAATGGATGCTACACCCGGACATCTTCAAGACCATCACAAAGAAATGGGGGATACCACAAATAGACCTATTCGCATCCCCACTCAATCACCAGCTCAAGAAATTCTGCACCAGGATATACCACCCACTTGCTTGGAAGGTGGACTCTCTATCCTTCAGTTGGAAAGGCCTGACAGCATACGCATTTCCACCTCTTCCTTTGATGCACAAGGTACTACTGAAAATCAAAGAGGAACATCCAAGTATAATTCTGATAGCTCCAAATTGGCCAAGGCAACATTGGTATCCATTACTGAGGAACATGTCTCGAGGGGAAACGTGGACACTACCCCTGATTCCCTTGCTGTTAACTCAGAGCAACTACAACATCCCGCATCCCAACCTGAAAACTCTGCAACTAACTGCCTGGAACATTGCATAGCAGCAACTAACCCAGATTTATCTCAAAGGGTTAAAGACATTATTCTTGAGGCCCGCAGACCTTCAACAAGAAGGAACTATGCAGGAAAATGGAAAAGGTTTGTCATTTGGAGTACTGAAAGAGGGAAAGATGTGTCAAAGGTAGATATTGCCAACATCCTGGAGTATTTGGCAGAGCTTCTCCATACAGGCCTGTCCTACTCCTCCATCAAGATACATGCATCAGCTATTTCTGCAGAATACAGCTTCGATCCCCCTGTTTTCTCACATCCTCTGCTCAGACAGTTCCTGAGAGGAATCAAGAATGTAAAACCTCCTAGGAAACCACCATTACCAGCATGGGACTTGAATTTTGTGCTAGAAAAATTGACACTCCCTCCATTCGAGCCAGCAACAACAGCAGATCTTCAACACCTATCCTGGAAAACTGCTTTCCTACTGGCAATTACTTCAGCAAGAAGGGTTTCAGAACTACAGGCCTTAATGGCAGTACAACCCTTCTTAATCTTCCATCAAGATAGAGTATCCATGAGAACTAATCCTACATTCATGCCTAAGGTGATATCCAGAGTGTCTCTAAACCAGGCAATCCACCTACCTACCTTCTTCCCCAATCCACAGAACAGGGGGGAAAGACTCTTGCATACATTGGATGTACATAGACAGTTGCGCTACTACCTGGACAGAACCAAGGGTAATAGAAAAACAGACCAGCTTTTAGTAGCCTATGCAACAGGAAGGGAAGGAAAAGCAATTTCCAAGTGGATAGGAAATTGCATAAGATTCTGTTACTCCTACCATGGAAAGCAAATTCCACAGAACATAAGGCCTCACTCTACAAGGGCTACTGCCACTACCACAGCTTTCTTACGAGGAGTGGCTACCAAGGACATTATTGTGGCTGCTACTTGGACCTCCGTGCATACATTTGCCAAACATTATAACTTACCTTTATACTCTAGATCCCGAGCAGGGTTTGCCACTGCTGTTTTACAAGGGATCCTAACTACACCATAATCATTCTTCCTCCTCCCCTAGTTTGGCTATGGTATTCTACCCATTTGTAAGGACTGCAGATGCATCCTTGAAGGACATAGTACAGTTTTGTACCTACCATAAATGTAGATGTCCGAACAGGATAGCATCTGCAGTCAGGATTACCCACCCTCCTTCCCCTCTGTGGTACTCCTAGGGTATTTGCCCTCCTTATAGCTAGCTAGGGGGGGATATCTTATGGTGTATTTGTTTGTATATATGTACATACATGCTTATTTTTTGTGTTTGCCTTCTATTTTTATTGGAAACATTGGCATTTACCCAAAATTTACTGTTCCAAGAGGGCAACTGGCATCTGGGGCAAGAAACACTGAGGAAAATGGCGTCGGCTGATGCCTTTATACCCGAAGACCAGCAGAGATGATGTCGGGTGAGTGCGACACCAGCCGAAGCCAGACCCAGACTTTGGAATCCGGCCGACCGAAGGGCTGCCTGACGACAGGACAACCCATTTGTAAGGACTGCAGATGCTATCCTGTTCGGACATCTACATTTATGGTAGGTACAAAACTGTACTTTCCAGGGCATTTGAGTTTATAAATTCTAGGAAATGTTGGGTAAGGGAGTTAGTACTTGAGTAGTTCTCCTAGTTAATGTTTGGGTAGTTGAAATCACCCAATATTAGGGTGTTTGGTAGGACCTTTGTTACCCAGTGTTTCCAGAAATGCGGAATGGGGTCCTGGGACATGGTGGATGATCTGTAGCAAACTACAATTTGAATTGCAGTTTTGCCCATTGTTAGTTGCACATGGATAATCTCTGAAGCATCGTGCTGTGCCACTAACCTGGAGGTGTGGGTATCCTTGATGAATATGGATACTCCCCTGCCTTTTGTATTTCGGTCCGGGTTCTGTGGCCGAAATATATGGTATGAATTGTAGCCTGGTAGTGCTGGCCCTCTGGAGCCGTAAACCAGGTTTCTGTTACTGCACATATATCAATTTTCTCCATACTGAGTAGTGCCTCGTGTGCATGCATTTTGAGCTTTAGACTTCTGGCATTGAGTAGTATTACCCTCAGATTTTTGTTACTTGTGCTATTTATGGTGGTGGGTTTGTCTTTTGAACCTTGTCCAAAAAAAGGCACTATGGGGGTGCCAAGAGCCTTGGCCAGTATTCAAAAGCCTAAGGGTGACAGGTGGAAGCTGTCTCTAGCGAATCAGCATGGCTTGTCGAGCATGTCATCCCAGGCAAACAGACACTGGATCCCCTTTGAATGACACTAGAAACCTAGCCAATTGTTGAAATTGATATTTTCTTTATATCGTGGTATCATTCTTGGTGAGGGCAGGATGCTACTTAGGGTCAGGGTCATAACGGCCTGGGCTACATGATCAGAGAGCTCTTCCATGTCTCTTTTCATGTAGTCCAGGGAGGTATGGCTCAGGTCATTCACACCAACATGGACAATGACAGAGTCATACAAATACTGGAGTGACCTGAGTGCTTGTATTATGTAGCAGATCCTGGCACTCGACACGCAGCTTACAGTAACTTTCTCCTTATTCAGCGTAGTGAGTGGGACGTCAGTGTGCCTGACTATAGAGTCACGTATTACTCTTATGTTGGGTATGTTATTTTGCCTTGAGGGCTGTGATTGCGTGGCACACTGGTTTTGTGAAGTATGTGTTTCATGGTTTGTGTTGGGGGGTGGAGGTTGCTTGGATGTCTGCTTTGGAGGGCTCTGTTGCTTTTGCAGATATTTATTTATAGCCTCCGAGTATGTTTTCATGTATTTACGTGTGTTTTTGCCGGTGCTGGTTTAATGGGTCTATGTGAGACTGGTGGTGTGATGCCAGTGTTTTCCTTCTCCTCTTGACTGTCTGATTGAGTCTTGGCTTGAGAGAGCTTAGCCTCCAGTTTGGCTGTAAAATTACATCTCTTGCATGTATTAGTGTTTTGTGGTAGGAGGAGAGAGGGTTGTCTGTGTACATGAGGCAGTTGTAACATTGCCTCAAAATGCCCAGATTCACCAGTTGGACTGGAGAGTACACCTGAAACTGCCCTTTGGACATGCCTGGATAGGTACAGTAAACTGTTTTACTGAATGGCTGGTAAGGTCGAATAGAGACCCTTGTCCTTCTGTAGTGCTACTATAAGTGCTTGCTATGAGTTTTGAGCAAGTGCCGGGCTGAGAAATGAATGGCTTGAGCGCTTAAGTTGAAAGTTTGTCTAGTTCCAAGGGAAAAATTGAAGAGGAGACTTTGTGGAGCCAGGAATAGTTATACCTTAGCTAACCGGCGCTGCCCAGCGTGCAAAACCGGGCAAATGTGTTTTTTATAGCAGGGAAATGAAAGGGATAGAAATTAGCCCAAAATGGCCAATAAACTACTACTTTCTGGGCTGAAACCACTCCTCCAGGGACAGATAGGCTGCTCAAAGCTCCCCCCTCTCACAGGTGAACAGAGAAACTTCCTTCTATCCAAGTAAGGTATGGGCAAACACAGAGATTTGTAACACAGCCCTGAATTCAGCACTAACCTGAAAACTGGACTATACTAGCTTAGAAAGGCGGGAAACAAGTATATATATTTTTTTCAGAAAATAAAGCAGATACAATAAAAAAACACTTTAAATGCGCATAAAAAGATGCTAATTGTTATATATCTCAGTTCAGAGTTGTAGTCAGTGCCCCTAGTAATAAAGTAGGAAGAAACACAAATACAGTAAAAGCAGATGAATAAAGTGCAAATTTTTTTTTTTGGATGGGTTTGATGGGGATGAGTGGATGGGTAATAGAAAGTTCACCCTGAGGATCACTCCAGTGGCTCTACTTGATCTTCTATTGGCTAAGCTTGTAAACGCTCCAGGGCCATTAAGCTAGTACACATCTATGAACCTATAAACCTAAAACAAGTTTTGCAATAACTTGGATTTTTTGAAGGGTATGACGTTTGAAACTCAAATGTCCGTCATTATTTTCTAACTTCAGTTTTTAATGATTTGCCACTAATTTGCAAGAACCCCAGAATTTTATGAAAAACGGACCAAAAATATAACGCGAAAATCTCTGCAGTTGAATGGTATGATTAACTGTTTTTATATTCTGATGACTTTCCAGTAAGGGACAAAAGTGCTTAATATATGTGTCATTTGTTTTAGTTTTAATTGGTTTACCAAATAAAATAGTTGCTGCTCGCGACCTTCTGCCTTGGATTTGAAATATATAAAAAAGATCTACTAAACCTTTGGGTCTGGATAGACATTTGTCAGTGACCATTCTTTTAGTCTTGGAGACTTGGGTGGATGAATTTCTTGCAGTTTCTTTGAAAATGAATACTCAGCATCCTGCGTCTAAAGAACCTGAGTCCTGTTCTTTCCTGTGTAAGAATCTTGTCACTAATCTGTCTATGGTGTTCATGGATGCCCATAATGGTCTGAAACAATTTAAGCCTCTAACACACTTCCCAGTGACTGGAGAGCCATACCTTGGACCATTTGGGGAAGAACATGTATACAGCAGCCACCTTAGCCTTCAAAATGTGTGTGTGTGTGTGTGTGTGTGTGTGTGTGTGTGTGTGTGTGTGTGTGTGTGTATGCAAAGGAAGGTTGGTGCCAGGCTGGCAACTCAGTACTGTAAAACTCTACTACCACTTGTTCTGTGGACTGATGATCTGCTGTGGTGACCCCTAACAGGAGCAACTGAAAGGAGAAGAAGATTATTAGTATTTATAGCTAGAGAGTCACAAATAATAATTAAACCAAACCATACACAACCAGCAGCACAAGACCTATAAAAACCTATCACATTTTGTCAACAAAAAATCAAAACCCAAAAAGAATTTTAAATAGAACATAAAAAATTGTCAAGA